>NW_026607932.1:0-100928 GCF_029499605.1 Hyla sarda | reverse complement strand
CTGGGCTGGGACAAGTGGGACAGCTCCATCCCTTACAATTGGAACACTCCCTGGTTCTATGGGGATGTTGTCCGGTTTGTGAGGGAGCACCAGCTGGAAGGACTGAAACCCGACCTATGGAAGCCGAAGACAATCCACAAGCTCATCCGAGCTAAGGACTTGACCGAGCTGGTTCCGGGACTCCCCGCAGCCACTGCAGAGACAGTTTGGAACAATGTGGCCTCAAAGCGGCCTACCAATGGACACAAGGACTTGTCGTGGATGGCCGTCATGGGAGGTCTCTCTCTCAGGTCATTCATGCATGCCCGCAACCTGTGCAAGACCCGGTACTGCCCCCGTTGCCCCTACGTGGAGGAAACATCTTTCCACGTGTTTTGGCAGTGCCCCTTTGCACAGGGTCTGTTGGACGCCCTAGAACATGAACTCAGAGACTCAGTGCCCAGGAGCTGCCTATCGTACCATTCGGTGCTTTACGGCCTGTTCCCTGGGACCCACGACGTGGAGGCCATCCAGGAGGCCTGGCGCCTTATGAACTGTTTTAAGGACGCAGTGTGGCTTGCCAGGAACCGCCTCGTGATCAACAGGGAAAACATGTCCGTCCGGGACTGCCGCAGGTTCATCAAGAACCTGCTTAGAGACTATTCCATCTTGGACAGCTCGGCCGTTGATGAGGAAGAAGAGGAGTGAAGACCCCTCTCCTTCTCCCATGTCTCCCTGAAGATACAGCCCAACAGTTTGGCCCTGTGATCCGCCCCCTCCCTACCCCCACATAGTCGCCCACACCCCTACCCCGATCACAGATTGTATTAATTGGTTTTTGTTTGATCTCTTGTGCCTTTCTATTGCAGGATTGAGCTGAATGTTAGAGTAGCATGGTGTGCGATGTATAGCTTAGGGAACCTTTGCTGTGTATTGTACTATCATGCTTTGTGTGACTGTAATTTATTGTACGACTTGTAATGACTGAACGGAAAATAAAGCTCTTTCAATCAAAAAAAATCTGTTCTTATCAGTTTAATATCTGATACGTCCCCTATCTGGGGACCATATATTAAATGGATTTTTGAGAACGGGGGCCGATTTCGAAGCTTGCTTCCGTCGCCCTATGCATTGACCCGATATGGCAGTATCTTCGGGTACAGTGCACCACCCCCTTACAGGGTTAAAAAGAAAGATTCCTACTTTCATTGCTACCTGCTTGCTGGCTAGCCAGCTAGCCAGCCCTGTGGGCCTTGCTGCTGCTGCAGCCAAAAAACAAAAGGTGGTGCTGCTGCTGCTTCTGCTGCTTCTGCTTCTGCTTGTGTCTGGCCGCTGTTGGAGCGTCCAGGCACAGGACTTCTGCTGCTGCTGACTAAATGGCCTCCTTAATTGGATCATTTGAGTAGCCAGCACACCTGTGCAGGTAGGGCATGACATGATAGGCAGCTGCCTTGATAGCGGGTGGGTGCTGAATGTTCCTAATTGACAAAATAAGATTAATGCTTATGAAGAAATATAAAATCTCATCCCTTCCCCAATATCGCGCCACACCCCTACCCCTTAATTCCCTGGTTGAACTTGATGGACATATGTCTTTTTTCGACCGTACTAACTATGTAACTATGTAACATAACATGGGGGGGGGGGGGGGGGGTCTCCTGGCTGTTCACACAGGTGTGTCATTGCTGTACATTGACCATGCATTGCTTCTGTGGTATTGCAAAGGCAAAGACAAATGCTTCCAGCCATCCATTGCACTAATGGATTGGTCATCAGCTGGCTGTCTATGTCCCGCATCAATATAGACCAAAGTACAGAGGGTTAGGCTATGCTATTGTGCACCTACCTGATGCATCAGAAGGTGCGAGGCCCTTGCTAAATTCTGTGCACAGACTTTGAGATCTATACTTTAGACTGTATCTAAACCTGCTCCAACATGGACTGACATTCTGGCCTACTTTCAGCCGATGCGACTTGTCTGTCGCTGAACAGTCGCTTTTTATGTATTCAGCACCTATGTATAATGTTGTAAAAATGCTCTAGAAGCTAAAGTCGCAGAAATGTCACACATATTTGGCCTGCAACTTTCTGTGCGACAAATTCAGACAGGAAAAATCAGTATAAATCCTTAGAAAATTATCCCCCAGTGTCTCCATCTGCTGGCGGTATTGAATAAGCATTGCTGCACTGATGGGGTATGCATTAGACGAAAAAAAAGAAGAAAAAGAAGAATAATACGCCCAGAAAAGAGGCGAAAAGGAGAAAAACGTAAAAAAACTTGAAAAAAAAGTAAGAGGAAGAGAAGGGAAAAAAAGGTGGAAATGGGTTTAAAAGTGATTTCGGCGGAGAAATATATATATATATATATATATATATATATATATATATATATATATACGCGCACACACACACATATATATAAACGTATTCTCCGTTGAGATATTGCAGCCGCTGCTGTGTCCAGGCCCAGGAGCCTTAGCACTGTGCTGTGATGTCACTCAATACCACTGACATCACTAGGTGTAAACAACATCTCTCCTTTGCTGTGTATGTGACTATGGAGCTGTTTGGTGATGTCGTCTATTATGGCCTTCATAGAAGCAACAGGAGATTGTTGCATCCATCTAGAACCCTCAGAACTACAGTGCTATGATGTCACTCACTTCCACAGGCCTTGCAGAGTGTAAACAACAACAACCCAGCTTTGTTGTGTATGTAACCATAGGGATTTGTGATGTCACCTAGAACCTTCACAGCAGCGACAGCTTTATGAGGAGCATCAGCACTGCTCTGCCTGAGCAGAACCATCACCGCCATAGGTTGTCAAATAACCCGGGTTTAACCCACACAGGTAAGTCCAATGGGGTGCAGGCATGTCCTCTATGCTTACAGCTTCCCGTGGGTGTTGGTTTGATACCGTTTGGGGACAGCCAAGGAGGCATCTGCAGGCAACAAAGGTAGGTGTGTGCTTGTGTGTGTGTTTCCTATGCAGATCCTAAGCCCAGTGTCACATGCAAGTAGGAGGAGTAAGAAGGGTTCCTGGCAAATCCGGGTTATGGATTGCATTTAAAAAGGCCCCGTGGGAGTGCAATGGGCCCCTGTCTTGCTGCTTAGCAATAATGGTATGGGTTTAGGTTCTGCTGTGTGTACTGGTGGTTGACTGCCCCCCAGCCCAGAGTGTGCATGGAAAATTGTCTGGCAGCCTCCCTGACAGCAAGCAGTGATAGTGCCCATGAAGGGCACCTTGTTGGGCCCGCCCCTTTCACGGTTATCGCTTCTCGGCCTTTTGGCTAAGATCAAGTGTAGTATCTGTTCTTATCAGTTTAATATCTGATACGTCCCCTATCTGGGGACCATATATTAAATGGATTTTTGAGAACGGGGGCCGATTTCGAAGCTTGCTTCCGTCGCCCTATGCATTGACCCGATATGGCAGTATCTTCGGGTACAGTGCACCACCCCCTTACAGGGTTAAAAAGAAAGATTCCTACTTTCATTGCTACCTGCTTGCTGGCTAGCCAGCTAGCCAGCCCTGTGGGCCTTGCTGCTGCTGCAGCCAAAAAACAAAAGGTGGTGCTGCTGCTGCTTCTGCTGCTTCTGCTTCTGCTTGTGTCTGGCCGCTGTTGGAGCGTCCAGGCACAGGACTTCTGCTGCTGCTGACTAAATGGCCTCCTTAATTGGATCATTTGAGTAGCCAGCACACCTGTGCAGGTAGGGCATGACATGATAGGCAGCTGCCTTGATAGCGGGTGGGTGCTGAATGTTCCTAATTGACAAAATAAGATTAATGCTTATGAAGAAATATAAAATCTCATCCCTTCCCCAATATCGCACCACACCCCTACCCCTTAATTCCCTGGTTGAACTTGATGGACATATGTCTTTTTTCGACCGTACTAACTATGTAACTATGTAACATAACATGGGGGGGGGGGGGGGTCTCCTGGCTGTTCACACAGGTGTGTCATTGCTGTACATTGACCATGCATTGCTTCTGTGGTATTGCAAAGGCAAAGACAAATGCTTCCAGCCATCCATTGCACTAATGGATTGGTCATCAGCTGGCTGTCTATGTCCCGCATCAATATAGACCAAAGTACAGAGGGTTAGGCTATGCTATTGTGCACCTACCTGATGCATCAGAAGGTGCGAGGCCCTTGCTAAATTCTGTGCACAGACTTTGAGATCTATACTTTAGACTGTATCTAAACCTGCTCCAACATGGACTGACATTCTGGCCTACTTTCAGCCGATGCGACTTGTCTGTCGCTGAACAGTCGCTTTTTATGTATTCAGCACCTATGTATAATGTTGTAAAAATGCTCTAGAAGCTAAAGTCGCAGAAATGTCACACATATTTGGCCTGCAACTTTCTGTGCGACAAATTCAGACAGGAAAAATCAGTATAAATCCTTAGAAAATTATCCCCCAGTGTCTCCATCTGCTGGCGGTATTGAATAAGCATTGCTGCACTGATGGGGTATGCATTAGACGAAAAAAAAGAAGAAAAAGAAGAATAATACGCCCAGAAAAGAGGCGAAAAGGAGAAAAACGTAAAAAAACTTGAAAAAAAAGTAAGAGGAAGAGAAGGGAAAAAAAGGTGGAAATGGGTTTAAAAGTGATTTCGGCGGAGAAATATATATATATATATATATATATATATATATATATATATATATACGCGCACACACACACATATATATAAACGTATTCTCCGTTGAGATATTGCAGCCGCTGCTGTGTCCAGGCCCAGGAGCCTTAGCACTGTGCTGTGATGTCACTCAATACCACTGACATCACTAGGTGTAAACAACATCTCTCCTTTGCTGTGTATGTGACTATGGAGCTGTTTGGTGATGTCGTCTATTATGGCCTTCATAGAAGCAACAGGAGATTGTTGCATCCATCTAGAACCCTCAGAACTACAGTGCTATGATGTCACTCACTTCCACAGGCCTTGCAGAGTGTAAACAACAACAACCCAGCTTTGTTGTGTATGTAACCATAGGGATTTGTGATGTCACCTAGAACCTTCACAGCAGCGACAGCTTTATGAGGAGCATCAGCACTGCTCTGCCTGAGCAGAACCATCACCGCCATAGGTTGTCAAATAACCCGGGTTTAACCCACACAGGTAAGTCCAATGGGGTGCAGGCATGTCCTCTATGCTTACAGCTTCCCGTGGGTGTTGGTTTGATACCGTTTGGGGACAGCCAAGGAGGCATCTGCAGGCAACAAAGGTAGGTGTGTGCTTGTGTGTGTGTTTCCTATGCAGATCCTAAGCCCAGTGTCACATGCAAGTAGGAGGAGTAAGAAGGGTTCCTGGCAAATCCGGGTTATGGATTGCATTTAAAAAGGCCCCGTGGGAGTGCAATGGGCCCCTGTCTTGCTGCTTAGCAATAATGGTATGGGTTTAGGTTCTGCTGTGTGTACTGGTGGTTGACTGCCCCCCAGCCCAGAGTGTGCATGGAAAATTGTCTGGCAGCCTCCCTGACAGCAAGCAGTGATAGTGCCCATGAAGGGCACCTTGTTGGGCCCGCCCCTTTCACGGTTATCGCTTCTCGGCCTTTTGGCTAAGATCAAGTGTAGTATCTGTTCTTATCAGTTTAATATCTGATACGTCCCCTATCTGGGGACCATATATTAAATGGATTTTTGAGAACGGGGGCCGATTTCGAAGCTTGCTTCCGTCGCCCTATGCATTGACCCGATATGGCAGTATCTTCGGGTACAGTGCACCACCCCCTTACAGGGTTAAAAAGAAAGATTCCTACTTTCATTGCTACCTGCTTGCTGGCTAGCCAGCTAGCCAGCCCTGTGGGCCTTGCTGCTGCTGCAGCCAAAAAACAAAAGGTGGTGCTGCTGCTGCTTCTGCTGCTTCTGCTTCTGCTTGTGTCTGGCCGCTGTTGGAGCGTCCAGGCACAGGACTTCTGCTGCTGCTGACTAAATGGCCTCCTTAATTGGATCATTTGAGTAGCCAGCACACCTGTGCAGGTAGGGCATGACATGATAGGCAGCTGCCTTGATAGCGGGTGGGTGCTGAATGTTCCTAATTGACAAAATAAGATTAATGCTTATGAAGAAATATAAAATCTCATCCCTTCCCCAATATCGCGCCACACCCCTACCCCTTAATTCCCTGGTTGAACTTGATGGACATATGTCTTTTTTCGACCGTACTAACTATGTAACTATGTAACATAACATGGGGGGGGGGGGGGTCTCCTGGCTGTTCACACAGGTGTGTCATTGCTGTACATTGACCATGCATTGCTTCTGTGGTATTGCAAAGGCAAAGACAAATGCTTCCAGCCATCCATTGCACTAATGGATTGGTCATCAGCTGGCTGTCTATGTCCCGCATCAATATAGACCAAAGTACAGAGGGTTAGGCTATGCTATTGTGCACCTACCTGATGCATCAGAAGGTGCGAGGCCCTTGCTAAATTCTGTGCACAGACTTTGAGATCTATACTTTAGACTGTATCTAAACCTGCTCCAACATGGACTGACATTCTGGCCTACTTTCAGCCGATGCGACTTGTCTGTCGCTGAACAGTCGCTTTTTATGTATTCAGCACCTATGTATAATGTTGTAAAAATGCTCTAGAAGCTAAAGTCGCAGAAATGTCACACATATTTGGCCTGCAACTTTCTGTGCGACAAATTCAGACAGGAAAAATCAGTATAAATCCTTAGAAAATTATCCCCCAGTGTCTCCATCTGCTGGCGGTATTGAATAAGCATTGCTGCACTGATGGGGTATGCATTAGACGAAAAAAAAGAAGAAAAAGAAGAATAATACGCCCAGAAAAGAGGCGAAAAGGAGAAAAACGTAAAAAAACGTGAAAAAAAAGTAAGAGGAAGAGAAGGGAAAAAAAGGTGGAAATGGGTTTAAAAGTGATTTCGGCGGAGAATATATATATATATATATATATATATATATATATATATATATATATATATATACGCGCACACACACACATATATATAAACGTATTCTCCGTTGAGATATTGCAGCCGCTGCTGTGTCCAGGCCCAGGAGCCTTAGCACTGTGCTGTGATGTCACTCAATACCACTGACATCACTAGGTGTAAACAACATCTCTCCTTTGCTGTGTATGTGACTATGGAGCTGTTTGGTGATGTCGTCTATTATGGCCTTCATAGAAGCAACAGGAGATTGTTGCATCCATCTAGAACCCTCAGAACTACAGTGCTATGATGTCACTCACTTCCACAGGCCTTGCAGAGTGTAAACAACAACAACCCAGCTTTGTTGTGTATGTAACCATAGGGATTTGTGATGTCACCTAGAACCTTCACAGCAGCGACAGCTTTATGAGGAGCATCAGCACTGCTCTGCCTGAGCAGAACCATCACCGCCATAGGTTGTCAAATAACCCGGGTTTAACCCACACAGGTAAGTCCAATGGGGTGCAGGCATGTCCTCTATGCTTACAGCTTCCCGTGGGTGTTGGTTTGATACCGTTTGGGGACAGCCAAGGAGGCATCTGCAGGCAACAAAGGTAGGTGTGTGCTTGTGTGTGTGTTTCCTATGCAGATCCTAAGCCCAGTGTCACATGCAAGTAGGAGGAGTAAGAAGGGTTCCTGGCAAATCCGGGTTATGGATTGCATTTAAAAAGGCCCCGTGGGAGTGCAATGGGCCCCTGTCTTGCTGCTTAGCAATAATGGTATGGGTTTAGGTTCTGCTGTGTGTACTGGTGGTTGACTGCCCCCCAGCCCAGAGTGTGCATGGAAAATTGTCTGGCAGCCTCCCTGACAGCAAGCAGTGATAGTGCCCATGAAGGGCACCTTGTTGGGCCCGCCCCTTTCACGGTTATCGCTTCTCGGCCTTTTGGCTAAGATCAAGTGTAGTATCTGTTCTTATCAGTTTAATATCTGATATGTCCCCTATCTGGGGACCATATATTAAATGGATTTTTGAGAACGGGGGCCGATTTCGAAGCTTGCTTCCGTCGCCCTATGCATTGACCCGATATGGCAGTATCTTCGGGTACAGTGCACCACCCCCTTACAGGGTTAAAAAGAAAGATTCCTACTTTCATTGCTACCTGCTTGCTGGCTAGCCAGCTAGCCAGCCCTGTGGGCCTTGCTGCTGCTGCAGCCAAAAAACAAAAGGTGGTGCTGCTGCTGCTTCTGCTGCTTCTGCTTCTGCTTGTGTCTGGCCGCTGTTGGAGCGTCCAGGCACAGGACTTCTGCTGCTGCTGACTAAATGGCCTCCTTAATTGGATCATTTGAGTAGCCAGCACACCTGTGCAGGTAGGGCATGACATGATAGGCAGCTGCCTTGATAGCGGGTGGGTGCTGAATGTTCCTAATTGACAAAATAAGATTAATGCTTATGAAGAAATATAAAATCTCATCCCTTCCCCAATATCGCGCCACACCCCTACCCCTTAATTCCCTGGTTGAACTTGATGGACATATGTCTTTTTTCGACCGTACTAACTATGTAACTATGTAACATAACATGGGGGGGGGGGGGGGTCTCCTGGCTGTTCACACAGGTGTGTCATTGCTGTACATTGACCATGCATTGCTTCTGTGGTATTGCAAAGGCAAAGACAAATGCTTCCAGCCATCCATTGCACTAATGGATTGGTCATCAGCTGGCTGTCTATGTCCCGCATCAATATAGACCAAAGTACAGAGGGTTAGGCTATGCTATTGTGCACCTACCTGATGCATCAGAAGGTGCGAGGCCCTTGCTAAATTCTGTGCACAGACTTTGAGATCTATACTTTAGACTGTATCTAAACCTGCTCCAACATGGACTGACATTCTGGCCTACTTTCAGCCGATGCGACTTGTCTGTCGCTGAACAGTCGCTTTTTATGTATTCAGCACCTATGTATAATGTTGTAAAAATGCTCTAGAAGCTAAAGTCACAGAAATGTCACACATATTTGGCCTGCAACTTTCTGTGCGACAAATTCAGACAGGAAAAATCAGTATAAATCCTTAGAAAATTATCCCCCAGTGTCTCCATCTGCTGGCAGTATTGAATAAGCATTGCTGCACTGATGGGGTATGCATTAGACGAAAAAAAAGAAGAAAAAGAAGAATAATACGCCCAGAAAAGAGGCGAAAAGGAGAAAAACGTAAAAAAACGTGAAAAAAAAGTAAGAGGAAGAGAAGGGAAAAAAAGGTGGAAATGGGTTTAAAAGTGATTTCGGCGGAGAAATATATATATATATATATATATATATATATATATATATATATATATACGCGCACACACACACATATATATAAACGTATTCTCCGTTGAGATATTGCAGCCGCTGCTGTGTCCAGGCCCAGGAGCCTTAGCACTGTGCTGTGATGTCACTCAATACCACTGACATCACTAGGTGTAAACAACATCTCTCCTTTGCTGTGTATGTGACTATGGAGCTGTTTGGTGATGTCGTCTATTATGGCCTTCATAGAAGCAACAGGAGATTGTTCTATCCATCTAGAACCCTCAGAACTACAGTGCTATGATGTCACTCACTTCCACAGGCCTTGCAGAGTGTAAACAACAACAACCCAGCTTTGTTGTGTATGTAACCATAGGGATTTGTGATGTCACCTAGAACCTTCACAGCAGCGACAGCTTTATGAGGAGCATCAGCACTGCTCTGCCTGAGCAGAACCATCACCGCCATAGGTTGTCAAATAACCCGGGTTTAACCCACACAGGTAAGTCCAATGGGGTGCAGGCATGTCCTCTATGCTTACAGCTTCCCGTGGGTGTTGGTTTGATACCGTTTGGGGACAGCCAAGGAGGCATCTGCAGGCAACAAAGGTAGGTGTGTGCTTGTGTGTGTGTTTCCTATGCAGATCCTAAGCCCAGTGTCACATGCAAGTAGGAGGAGTAAGAAGGGTTCCTGGCAAATCCGGGTTATGGATTGCATTTAAAAAGGCCCCGTGGGAGTGCAATGGGCCCCTGTCTTGCTGCTTAGCAATAATGGTATGGGTTTAGGTTCTGCTGTGTGTACTGGTGGTTGACTGCCCCCCAGCCCAGAGTGTGCATGGAAAATTGTCTGGCAGCCTCCCTGACAGCAAGCAGTGATAGTGCCCATGAAGGGCACCTTGTTGGGCCCGCCCCTTTCACGGTTATCGCTTCTCGGCCTTTTGGCTAAGATCAAGTGTAGTATCTGTTCTTATCAGTTTAATATCTGATACGTCCCCTATCTGGGGACCATATATTAAATGGATTTTTGAGAACGGGGGCCGATTTCGAAGCTTGCTTCCGTCGCCCTATGCATTGACCCGATATGGCAGTATCTTCGGGTACAGTGCACCACCCCCTTACAGGGTTAAAAAGAAAGATTCCTACTTTCATTGCTACCTGCTTGCTGGCTAGCCAGCTAGCCAGCCCTGTGGGCCTTGCTGCTGCTGCAGCCAAAAAACAAAAGGTGGTGCTGCTGCTGCTTCTGCTGCTTCTGCTTCTGCTTGTGTCTGGCCGCTGTTGGAGCGTCCAGGCACAGGACTTCTGCTGCTGCTGACTAAATGGCCTCCTTAATTGGATCATTTGAGTAGCCAGCACACCTGTGCAGGTAGGGCATGACATGATAGGCAGCTGCCTTGATAGCGGGTGGGTGCTGAATGTTCCTAATTGACAAAATAAGATTAATGCTTATGAAGAAATATAAAATCTCATCCCTTCCCCAATATCGCGCCACACCCCTACCCCTTAATTCCCTGGTTGAACTTGATGGACATATGTCTTTTTTCGACCGTACTAACTATGTAACTATGTAACATAACATGGGGGGGGGGGGGGTCTCCTGGCTGTTCACACAGGTGTGTCATTGCTGTACATTGACCATGCATTGCTTCTGTGGTATTGCAAAGGCAAAGACAAATGCTTCCAGCCATCCATTGCACTAATGGATTGGTCATCAGCTGGCTGTCTATGTCCCGCATCAATATAGACCAAAGTACAGAGGGTTAGGCTATGCTATTGTGCACCTACCTGATGCATCAGAAGGTGCGAGGCCCTTGCTAAATTCTGTGCACAGACTTTGAGATCTATACTTTAGACTGTATCTAAACCTGCTCCAACATGGACTGACATTCTGGCCTACTTTCAGCCGATGCGACTTGTCTGTCGCTGAACAGTCGCTTTTTATGTATTCAGCACCTATGTATAATGTTGTAAAAATGCTCTAGAAGCTAAAGTCGCAGAAATGTCACACATATTTGGCCTGCAACTTTCTGTGCGACAAATTCAGACAGGAAAAATCAGTATAAATCCTTAGAAAATTATCCCCCAGTGTCTCCATCTGCTGGCGGTATTGAATAAGCATTGCTGCACTGATGGGGTATGCATTAGACGAAAAAAAAGAAGAAAAAGAAGAATAATACGCCCAGAAAAGAGGCGAAAAGGAGAAAAACGTAAAAAAACGTGAAAAAAAAGTAAGAGGAAGAGAAGGGAAAAAAAGGTGGAAATGGGTTTAAAAGTGATTTCGGCGGAGAAATATATATATATATATATATATATATATATATATATATATATACGCGCACACACACACATATATATAAACGTATTCTCCGTTGAGATATTGCAGCCGCTGCTGTGTCCAGGCCCAGGAGCCTTAGCACTGTGCTGTGATGTCACTCAATACCACTGACATCACTAGGTGTAAACAACATCTCTCCTTTGCTGTGTATGTGACTATGGAGCTGTTTGGTGATGTCGTCTATTATGGCCTTCATAGAAGCAACAGGAGATTGTTGCATCCATCTAGAACCCTCAGAACTACAGTGCTATGATGTCACTCACTTCCACAGGCCTTGCAGAGTGTAAACAACAACAACCCAGCTTTGTTGTGTATGTAACCATAGGGATTTGTGATGTCACCTAGAACCTTCACAGCAGCGACAGCTTTATGAGGAGCATCAGCACTGCTCTGCCTGAGCAGAACCATCACCGCCATAGGTTGTCAAATAACCCGGGTTTAACCCACACAGGTAAGTCCAATGGGGTGCAGGCATGTCCTCTATGCTTACAGCTTCCCGTGGGTGTTGGTTTGATACCGTTTGGGGACAGCCAAGGAGGCATCTGCAGGCAACAAAGGTAGGTGTGTGCTTGTGTGTGTGTTTCCTATGCAGATCCTAAGCCCAGTGTCACATGCAAGTAGGAGTAGTAAGAAGGGTTCCTGGCAAATCCGGGTTATGGATTGCATTTAAAAAGGCCCCGTGGGAGTGCAATGGGCCCCTGTCTTGCTGCTTAGCAATAATGGTATGGGTTTAGGTTCTGCTGTGTGTACTGGTGGTTGACTGCCCCCCAGCCCAGAGTGTGCATGGAAAATTGTCTGGCAGCCTCCCTGACAGCAAGCAGTGATAGTGCCCATGAAGGGCACCTTGTTGGGCCCGCCCCTTTCACGGTTATCGCTTCTCGGCCTTTTGGCTAAGATCAAGTGTAGTATCTGTTCTTATCAGTTTAATATCTGATACGTCCCCTATCTGGGGACCATATATTAAATGGATTTTTGAGAACGGGGGCCGATTTCGAAGCTTGCTTCCGTCGCCCTATGCATTGACCCGATATGGCAGTATCTTCGGGTACAGTGCACCACCCCCTTACAGGGTTAAAAAGAAAGATTCCTACTTTCATTGCCACCTGCTTGCTGGCTAGCCAGCTAGCCAGCCCTGTGGGCCTTGCTGCTGCTGCAGCCAAAAAACAAAAGGTGGTGCTGCTGCTGCTTCTGCTGCTTCTGCTTCTGCTTGTGTCTGGCCGCTGTTGGAGCGTCCAGGCACAGGACTTCTGCTGCTGCTGACTAAATGGCCTCCTTAATTGGATCATTTGAGTAGCCAGCACACCTGTGCAGGTAGGGCATGACATGATAGGCAGCTGCCTTGATAGCGGGTGGGTGCTGAATGTTCCTAATTGACAAAATAAGATTAATGCTTATGAAGAAATATAAAATCTCATCCCTTCCCCAATATCGCGCCACACCCCTACCCCTTAATTCCCTGGTTGAACTTGATGGACATATGTCTTTTTTCGACCGTACTAACTATGTAACTATGTAACATAACATGGGGGGGGGGTCTCCTGGCTGTTCACACAGGTGTGTCATTGCTGTACATTGACCATGCATTGCTTCTGTGGTATTGCAAAGGCAAAGACAAATGCTTCCAGCCATCCATTGCACTAATGGATTGGTCATCAGCTGGCTGTCTATGTCCCGCATCAATATAGACCAAAGTACAGAGGGTTAGGCTATGCTATTGTGCACCTACCTGATGCATCAGAAGGTGCGAGGCCCTTGCTAAATTCTGTGCACAGACTTTGAGATCTATACTTTAGACTGTATCTAAACCTGCTCCAACATGGACTGACATTCTGGCCTACTTTCAGCCGATGCGACTTGTCTGTCGCTGAACAGTCGCTTTTTATGTATTCAGCACCTATGTATAATGTTGTAAAAATGCTCTAGAAGCTAAAGTCGCAGAAATGTCACACATATTTGGCCTGCAACTTTCTGTGCGACAAATTCAGACAGGAAAAATCAGTATAAATCATTAGAAAATTATCCCCCAGTGTCTCCATCTGCTGGCGGTATTGAATAAGCATTGCTGCACTGATGGGGTATGCATTAGACGAAAAAAAAGAAGAAAAAGAAGAATAATACGCCCAGAAAAGAGGCGAAAAGGAGAAAAACTTAAAAAAACGTGAAAAAAAAGTAAGAGGAAGAGAAGGGAAAAAAAGGTGGAAATGGGTTTAAAAGTGATTTCGGCGGAGAAATATATATATATATATATATATATATATATATATATATATATATATACGCGCACACACACACATATATATAAACGTATTCTCCGTTGAGATATTGCAGCCGCTGCTGTGTCCAGGCCCAGGAGCCTTAGCACTGTGCTGTGATGTCACTCAATACCACTGACATCACTAGGTGTAAACAACATCCCTCCTTTGCTGTGTATGTGACTATGGAGCTGTTTGGTGATGTCGTCTATTATGGCCTTCATAGAAGCAACAGGAGATTGTTGCATCCATCTAGAACCGTCAGAACTACAGTGCTATGATGTCACTCACTTCCACAGGCCTTGCAGAGTGTAAACAACAACAACCCAGCTTTGTTGTGTATGTAACCATAGGGATTTGTGATGTCACCTAGAACCTTCACAGCAGCGACAGCTTTATGAGGAGCATCAGCACTGCTCTGTCTGAGCAGAACCATCACCGCCATAGGTTGTCAAATAACCCGGGTTTAACCCACACAGGTAAGTCCAATGGGGTGCAGGCATGTCCTCTATGCTTACAGCTTCCCGTGGGTGTTGGTTTGATACCGTTTGGGGACAGCCAAGGAGGCATCTGCAGGCAACAAAGGTAGGTGTGTGCTTGTGTGTGTGTTTCCTATGCAGATCCTAAGCCCAGTGTCACATGCAAGTAGGAGGAGTAAGAAGGGTTCCTGGCAAATCCGGGTTATGGATTGCATTTAAAAAGGCCCCGTGGGAGTGCAATGGGCCCCTGTCTTGCTGCTTAGCAATAATGGTATGGGTTTAGGTTCTGCTGTGTGTACTGGTGGTTGACTGCCCCCCAGCCCAGAGTGTGCATGGAAAATTGTCTGGCAGCCTCCCTGACAGCAAGCAGTGATAGTGCCCATGAAGGGCACCTTGTTGGGCCCGCCCCTTTCACGGTTATCGCTTCTCGGCCTTTTGGCTAAGATCAAGTGTAGTATCTGTTCTTATCAGTTTAATATCTGATACGTCCCCTATCTGGGGACCATATATTAAATGGATTTTTGAGAACGGGGGCCGATTTCGAAGCTTGCTTCCGTCGCCCTATGCATTGACCCGATATGGCAGTATCTTCGGGTACAGTGCACCACCCCCTTACAGGGTTAAAAAGAAAGATTCCTACTTTCATTGCTACCTGCTTGCTGGCTAGCCAGCTAGCCAGCCCTGTGGGCCTTGCTGCTGCTGCAGCCAAAAAACAAAAGGTGGTGCTGCTGCTGCTTCTGCTGCTTCTGCTTCTGCTTGTGTCTGGCCGCTGTTGGAGCGTCCAGGCACAGGACTTCTGCTGCTGCTGACTAAATGGCCTCCTTAATTGGATCATTTGAGTAGCCAGCACACCTGTGCAGGTAGGGCATGACATGATAGGCAGCTGCCTTGATAGCGGGTGGGTGCTGAATGTTCCTAATTGACAAAATAAGATTAATGCTTATGAAGAAATATAAAATCTCATCCCTTCCCCAATATCGCGCCACACCCCTACCCCTTAATTCCCTGGTTGAACTTGATGGACATATGTCTTTTTTCGACCGTACTAACTATGTAACTATGTAACATAACATGGGGGGGGGGGGGTCTCCTGGCTGTTCACACAGGTGTGTCATTGCTGTACATTGACCATGCATTGCTTCTGTGGTATTGCAAAGGCAAAGACAAATGCTTCCAGCCATCCATTGCACTAATGGATTGGTCATCAGCTGGCTGTCTATGTCCCGCATCAATATAGACCAAAGTACAGAGGGTTAGGCTATGCTATTGTGCACCTACCTGATGCATCAGAAGGTGCGAGGCCCTTGCTAAATTCTGTGCACAGACTTTGAGATCTATACTTTAGACTGTATCTAAACCTGCTCCAACATGGACTGACATTCTGGCCTACTTTCAGCCGATGCGACTTGTCTGTCGCTGAACAGTCGCTTTTTATGTATTCAGCACCTATGTATAATGTTGTAAAAATGCTCTAGAAGCTAAAGTCGCAGAAATGTCACACATATTTGGCCTGCAACTTTCTGTGCGACAAATTCAGACAGGAAAAATCAGTATAAATCCTTAGAAAATTATCCCCCAGTGTCTCCATCTGCTGGCGGTATTGAATAAGCATTGCTGCACTGATGGGGTATGCATTAGACGAAAAAAAAGAAGAAAAAGAAGAATAATACGCCCAGAAAAGAGGCGAAAAGGAGAAAAACGTAAAAAAACTTGAAAAAAAAGTAAGAGGAAGAGAAGGGAAAAAAAGGTGGAAATGGGTTTAAAAGTGATTTCGGCGGAGAAATATATATATATATATATATATATATATATATATATATATATATATATATACGCGCACACACACACATATATATAAACGTATTCTCCGTTGAGATATTGCAGCCGCTGCTGTGTCCAGGCCCAGGAGCCTTAGCACTGTGCTGTGATGTCACTCAATACCACTGACATCACTAGGTGTAAACAACATCTCTCCTTTGCTGTGTATGTGACTATGGAGCTGTTTGGTGATGTCATCTATTATGGCCTTCATAGAAGCAACAGGAGATTGTTGCATCCATCTAGAACCCTCAGAACTACAGTGCTATGATGTCACTCACTTCCACAGGCCTTGCAGAGTGTAAACAACAACAACCCAGCTTTGTTGTGTATGTAACCATAGGGATTTGTGATGTCACCTAGAACCTTCACAGCAGCGACAGCTTTATGAGGAGCATCAGCACTGCTCTGCCTGAGCAGAACCATCACCGCCATAGGTTGTCAAATAACCCGGGTTTAACCCACACAGGTAAGTCCAATGGGGTGCAGGCATGTCCTCTATGCTTACAGCTTCCCGTGGGTGTTGGTTTGATACCGTTTGGGGACAGCCAAGGAGGCATCTGCAGGCAACAAAGGTAGGTGTGTGCTTGTGTGTGTGTTTCCTATGCAGATCCTAAGCCCAGTGTCACATGCAAGTAGGAGGAGTAAGAAGGGTTCCTGGCAAATCCGGGTTATGGATTGCATTTAAAAAGGCCCCGTGGGAGTGCAATGGGCCCCTGTCTTGCTGCTTAGCAATAATGGTATGGGTTTAGGTTCTGCTGTGTGTACTGGTGGTTGACTGCCCCCCAGCCCAGAGTGTGCATGGAAAATTGTCTGGCAGCCTCCCTGACAGCAAGCAGTGATAGTGCCCATGAAGGGCACCTTGTTGGGCCCGCCCCTTTCACGGTTATCGCTTCTCGGCCTTTTGGCTAAGATCAAGTGTAGTATCTGTTCTTATCAGTTTAATATCTGATACGTCCCCTATCTGGGGACCATATATTAAATGGATTTTTGAGAACGGGGGCCGATTTCGAAGCTTGCTTCCGTCGCCCTATGCATTGACCCGATATGGCAGTATCTTCGGGTACAGTGCACCACCCCCTTACAGGGTTAAAAAGAAAGATTCCTACTTTCATTGCTACCTGCTTGCTGGCTAGCCAGCTAGCCAGCCCTGTGGGCCTTGCTGCTGCTGCAGCCAAAAAACAAAAGGTGGTGCTGCTGCTGCTTCTGCTGCTTCTGCTTCTGCTTGTGTCTGGCCGCTGTTGGAGCGTCCAGGCACAGGACTTCTGCTGCTGCTGACTAAATGGCCTCCTTAATTGGATCATTTGAGTAGCCAGCACACCTGTGCAGGTAGGGCATGACATGATAGGCAGCTGCCTTGATAGCGGGTGGGTGCTGAATGTTCCTAATTGACAAAATAAGATTAATGCTTATGAAGAAATATAAAATCTCATCCCTTCCCCAATATCGCGCCACACCCCTACCCCTTAATTCCCTGGTTGAACTTGATGGACATATGTCTTTTTTCGACCGTACTAACTATGTAACTATGTAACATAACATGGGGGGGGGGGGGGTCTCCTGGCTGTTCACACAGGTGTGTCATTGCTGTACATTGACCATGCATTGCTTCTGTGGTATTGCAAAGGCAAAGACAAATGCTTCCAGCCATCCATTGCACTAATGGATTGGTCATCAGCTGGCTGTCTATGTCCCGCATCAATATAGACCAAAGTACAGAGGGTTAGGCTATGCTATTGTGCACCTACCTGATGCATCAGAAGGTGCGAGGCCCTTGCTAAATTCTGTGCACAGACTTTGAGATCTATACTTTAGACTGTATCTAAACCTGCTCCAACATGGACTGACATTCTGGCCTACTTTCAGCCGATGCGACTTGTCTGTCGCTGAACAGTCGCTTTTTATGTATTCAGCACCTATGTATAATGTTGTAAAAATGCTCTAGAAGCTAAAGTCGCAGAAATGTCACACATATTTGGCCTGCAACTTTCTGTGCGACAAATTCAGACAGGAAAAATCAGTATAAATCCTTAGAAAATTATCCCCCAGTGTCTCCATCTGCTGGCGGTATTGAATAAGCATTGCTGCACTGATGGGGTATGCATTAGACGAAAAAAAAGAAGAAAAAGAAGAATAATACGCCCAGAAAAGAGGCGAAAAGGAGAAAAACGTAAAAAAACGTGAAAAAAAAGTAAGAGGAAGAGAAGGGAAAAAAAGGTGGAAATGGGTTTAAAAGTGATTTCGGCGGAGATATATATATATATATATATATATATATATATATATACGCGCACACACACACATATATATAAACGTATTCTCCGTTGAGATATTGCAGCCGCTGCTGTGTCCAGGCCCAGGAGCCTTAGCACTGTGCTGTGATGTCACTCAATACCACTGACATCACTAGGTGTAAACAACATCTCTCCTTTGCTGTGTATGTGACTATGGAGCTGTTTGGTGATGTTGTCTATTATGGCCTTCATAGAAGCAACAGGAGATTGTTGCATCCATCTAGAACCCTCAGAACTACAGTGCTATGATGTCACTCACTTCCACAGGCCTTGCAGAGTGTAAACAACAACAACCCAGCTTTGTTGTGTATGTAACCATAGGGATTTGTGATGTCACCTAGAACCTTCACAGCAGCGACAGCTTTATGAGGAGCATCAGCACTGCTCTGCCTGAGCAGAACCATCACCGCCATAGGTTGTCAAATAACCCGGGTTTAACCCACACAGGTAAGTCCAATGGGGTGCAGGCATGTCCTCTATGCTTACAGCTTCCCGTGGGTGTTGGTTTGATACCGTTTGGGGACAGCCAAGGAGGCATCTGCAGGCAACAAAGGTAGGTGTGTGCTTGTGTGTGTGTTTCCTATGCAGATCCTAAGCCCAGTGTCACATGCAAGTAGGAGGAGTAAGAAGGGTTCCTGGCAAATCCAGGTTATGGATTGCATTTAAAAAGGCCCCGTGGGAGTGCAATGGGCCCCTGTCTTGCTGCTTAGCAATAATGGTATGGGTTTAGGTTCTGCTGTGTGTACTGGTGGTTGACTGCCCCCCAGCCCAGAGTGTGCATGGAAAATTGTCTGGCAGCCTCCCTGACAGCAAGCAGTGATAGTGCCCATGAAGGGCACCTTGTTGGGCCCGCCCCTTTCACGGTTATCGCTTCTCGGCCTTTTGGCTAAGATCAAGTGTAGTATCTGTTCTTATCAGTTTAATATCTGATACGTCCCCTATCTGGGGACCATATATTAAATGGATTTTTGAGAACGGGGGCCGATTTCGAAGCTTGCTTCCGTCGCCCTATGCATTGACCCGATATGGCAGTATCTTCGGGTACAGTGCACCACCCCCTTACAGGGTTAAAAAGAAAGATTCCTACTTTCATTGCTACCTGCTTGCTGGCTAGCCAGCTAGCCAGCCCTGTGGGCCTTGCTGCTGCTGCAGCCAAAAAACAAAAGGTGGTGCTTCTGCTGCTTCTGCTTCTGCTTGTGTCTGGCCGCTGTTGGAGCGTCCAGGCACAGGACTTCTGCTGCTGCTGACTAAATGGCCTCCTTAATTGGATCATTTGAGTAGCCAGCACACCTGTGCAGGTAGGGCATGACATGATAGGCAGCTGCCTTGATAGCGGGTGGGTGCTGAATGTTCCTAATTGACAAAATAAGATTAATGCTTATGAAGAAATATAAAATCTCATCCCTTCCCCAATATCGCGCCACACCCCTACCCCTTAATTCCCTGGTTGAACTTGATGGACATATGTCTTTTTTCGACCGTACTAACTATGTAACTATGTAACATAACATGGGGGGGGGGGGGTCTCCTGGCTGTTCACACAGGTGTGTCATTGCTGTACATTGACCATGCATTGCTTCTGTGGTATTGCAAAGGCAAAGACAAATGCTTCCAGCCATCCATTGCACTAATGGATTGGTCATCAGCTGGCTGTCTATGTCCCGCATCAATATAGACCAAAGTACAGAGGGTTAGGCTATGCTATTGTGCACCTACCTGATGCATCAGAAGGTGCGAGGCCCTTGCTAAATTCTGTGCACAGACTTTGAGATCTATACTTTAGACTGTATCTAAACCTGCTCCAACATGGACTGACATTCTGGCCTACTTTCAGCCGATGCGACTTGTCTGTCGCTGAACAGTCGCTTTTTATGTATTCAGCACCTATGTATAATGTTGTAAAAATGCTCTAGAAGCTAAAGTCGCAGAAATGTCACACATATTTGGCCTGCAACTTTCTGTGCGACAAATTCAGACAGGAAAAATCAGTATAAATCCTTAGAAAATTATCCCCCAGTGTCTCCATCTGCTGGCGGTATTGAATAAGCATTGCTGCACTGATGGGGTATGCATTAGACGAAAAAAAAGAAGAAAAAGAAGAATAATACGCCCAGAAAAGAGGCGAAAAGGAGAAAAACGTAAAAAAAACGTGAAAAAAAAGTAAGAGGAAGAGAAGGGAAAAAAAGGTGGAAATGGGTTTAAAAGTGATTTCGGCGGAGAAATATATATATATATATATATATATATATACGCGCACACACACACATATATATAAACGTATTCTCCGTTGAGATATTGCAGCCGCTGCTGTGTCCAGGCCCAGGAGCCTTAGCACTGTGCTGTGATGTCACTCAATACCACTGACATCACTAGGTGTAAACAACATCTCTCCTTTGCTGTGTATGTGACTATGGAGCTGTTTGGTGATGTCGTCTATTATGGCCTTCATAGAAGCAACAGGAGATTGTTGCATCCATCTAGAACCCTCAGAACTACAGTGCTATGATGTCACTCACTTCCACAGGCCTTGCAGAGTGTAAACAACAACAACCCAGCTTTGTTGTGTATGTAACCATAGGGATTTGTGATGTCACCTAGAACCTTCACAGCAGCGACAGCTTTATGAGGAGCATCAGCACTGCTCTGCCTGAGCAGAACCATCACCGCCATAGGTTGTCAAATAACCCGGGTTTAACCCACACAGGTAAGTCCAATGGGGTGCAGGCATGTCCTCTATGCTTACAGCTTCCCGTGGGTGTTGGTTTGATACCGTTTGGGGACAGCCAAGGAGGCATCTGCAGGCAACAAAGGTAGGTGTGTGCTTGTGTGTGTGTTTCCTATGCAGATCCTAAGCCCAGTGTCACATGCAAGTAGGAGGAGTAAGAAGGGTTCCTGGCAAATCCGGGTTATGGATTGCATTTAAAAAGGCCCCGTGGGAGTGCAATGGGCCCCTGTCTTGCTGCTTAGCAATAATGGTATGGGTTTAGGTTCTGCTGTGTGTACTGGTGGTTGACTGCCCCCCAGCCCAGAGTGTGCATGGAAAATTGTCTGGCAGCCTCCCTGACAGCAAGCAGTGATAGTGCCCATGAAGGGCACCTTGTTGGGCCCGCCCCTTTCACGGTTATCGCTTCTCGGCCTTTTGGCTAAGATCAAGTGTAGTATCTGTTCTTATCAGTTTAATATCTGATACGTCCCCTATCTGGGGACCATATATTAAATGGATTTTTGAGAACGGGGGCCGATTTCGAAGCTTGCTTCCGTCGCCCTATGCATTGACCCGATATGGCAGTATCTTCGGGTACAGTGCACCACCCCCTTACAGGGTTAAAAAGAAAGATTCCTACTTTCATTGCTACCTGCTTGCTGGCTAGCCAGCTAGCCAGCCCTGTGGGCCTTGCTGCTGCTGCAGCCAAAAAACAAAAGGTGGTGCTGCTGCTGCTTCTGCTGCTTCTGCTGCTTCTGCTTCTGCTTGTGTCTGGCCGCTGTTGGAGCGTCCAGACACAGGACTTCTGCTGCTGCTGACTAAATGGCCTCCTTAATTGGATCATTTGAGTAGCCAGCACACCTGTGCAGGTAGGGCATGACATGATAGGCAGCTACCTTGATAGCGGGTGGGTGCTGAATGTTCCTAATTGACAAAATAAGATTAATGCTTATGAAGAAATATAAAATCTCATCCCTTCCCCAATATCGCGCCACACCCCTACCCCTTAATTCCCTGGTTGAACTTGATGGACATATGTCTTTTTTCGACCGTACTAACTATGTAACTATGTAACATAACATGGGGGGGGGGGGGGGGTCTCCTGGCTGTTCACACAGGTGTGTCATTGCTGTACATTGACCATGCATTGCTTCTGTGGTATTGCAAAGGCAAAGACAAATGCTTCCAGCCATCCATTGCACTAATGGATTGGTCATCAGCTGGCTGTCTATGTCCCGCATCAATATAGACCAAAGTACAGAGGGTTAGGCTATGCTATTGTGCACCTACCTGATGCATCAGAAGGTGCGAGGCCCTTGCTAAATTCTGTGCACAGACTCTGAGATCTATACTTTAGACTGTATCTAAACCTGCTCCAACATGGACTGACATTCTGGCCTACTTTCAGCCGATGCGACTTGTCTGTCGCTGAACAGTCGCTTTTTATGTATTCAGCACCTATGTATAATGTTGTAAAAATGCTCTAGAAGCTAAAGTCGCAGAAATGTCACACATATTTGGCCTGCAACTTTCTGTGCGACAAATTCAGACAGGAAAAATCAGTATAAATCCTTAGAAAATTATCCCCCAGTGTCTCCATCTGCTGGCGGTATTGAATAAGCATTGCTGCACTGATGGGGTATGCATTAGACGAAAAAAAAGAAGAAAAAGAAGAATAATACGCCCAGAAAAGAGGCGAAAAGGAGAAAAACGTAAAAAAACGTGAAAAAAAAGTAAGAGGAAGAGAAGGGAAAAAAAGGTGGAAATGGGTTTAAAAGTGATTTCGGCGGAGAAATATATATATATATATATATATATATATATATATATATATATACGCGCACACACACACACATATATATAAACGTATTCTCCGTTGAGATATTGCAGCCGCTGCTGTGTCCAGGCCCAGGAGCCTTAGCACTGTGCTGTGATGTCACTCAATACCACTGACATCACTAGGTGTAAACAACATCTCTCCTTTGCTGTGTATGTGACTATGGAGCTGTTTGGTGATGTCGTCTATTATGGCCTTCATAGAAGCAACAGGAGATTGTTGCATCCATCTAGAACCCTCAGAACTACAGTGCTATGATGTCACTCACTTCCACAGGCCTTGCAGAGTGTAAACAACAACAACCCAGCTTTGTTGTGTATGTAACCATAGGGATTTGTGATGTCACCTAGAACCTTCACAGCAGCGACAGCTTTATGAGGAGCATCAGCACTGCTCTGCCTGAGCAGAACCATCACCGCCATAGGTTGTCAAATAACCCGGGTTTAACCCACACAGGTAAGTCCAATGGGGTGCAGGCATGTCCTCTATGCTTACAGCTTCCCGTGGGTGTTGGTTTGATACCGTTTGGGGACAGCCAAGGAGGCATCTGCAGGCAACAAAGGTAGGTGTGTGCTTGTGTGTGTGTTTCCTATGCAGATCCTAAGCCCAGTGTCACATGCAAGTAGGAGTAGTAAGAAGGGTTCCTGGCAAATCCGGGTTATGGATTGCATTTAAAAAGGCCCCGTGGGAGTGCAATGGGCCCCTGTCTTGCTGCTTAGCAATAATGGTATGGGTTTAGGTTCTGCTGTGTGTACTGGTGGTTGACTGCCCCCCAGCCCAGAGTGTGCATGGAAAATTGTCTGGCAGCCTCCCTGACAGCAAGCAGTGATAGTGCCCATGAAGGGCACCTTGTTGGGCCCACCCCTTTCACGGTTATCGCTTCTCGGCCTTTTGGCTAAGATCAAGTGTAGTATCTGTTCTTATCAGTTTAATATCTGATACGTCCCCTATCTGGGGACCATATATTAAATGGATTTTTGAGAACGGGGGCCGATTTTGAAGCTTGCTTTCGTCGCCCTATGCATTGACCCGATATGGCAGTATCTTCGGGTACAGTGCACCACCCCCTTACAGGGTTAAAAAGAAAGATTCCTACTTTCATTGCTACCTGCTTGCTGGCTAGCCAGCTAGCCAGCCCTGTGGGCCTTGCTGCTGCTGCAGCCAAAAAACAAAAGGTGGTGCTGCTGCTGCTTCTGCTGCTTCTGCTTCTGCTTGTGTCTGGCCGCTGTTGGAGCGTCCAGGCACAGGACTTCTGCTGCTGCTGACTAAATGGCCTCCTTAATTGGATCATTTGAGTAGCCAGCACACCTGTGCAGGTAGGGCATGACATGATAGGCAGCTGCCTTGATAGCGGGTGGGTGCTGAATGTTCCTAATTGACAAAATAAGATTAATGCTTATGAAGAAATATAAAATCTCATCCCTTCCCCAATATCGCGCCACACCCCTACCCCTTAATTCCCTGGTTGAACTTGATGGACATATGTCTTTTTTCGACCGTACTAACTATGTAACTATGTAACATAACATGGGGGGGGGGGGTCTCCTGGCTGTTCACACAGGTGTGTCATTGCTGTACATTGACCATGCATTGCTTCTGTGGTATTGCAAAGGCAAAGACAAATGCTTCCAGCCATCCATTGCACTAATGGATTGGTCATCAGCTGGCTGTCTATGTCCCGCATCAATATAGACCAAAGTACAGAGGGTTAGGCTATGCTATTGTGCACCTACCTGATGCATCAGAAGGTGCGAGGCCCTTGCTAAATTCTGTGCACAGACTTTGAGATCTATACTTTAGACTGTATCTAAACCTGCTCCAACATGGACTGACATTCTGGCCTACTTTCAGCCGATGCGACTTGTCTGTCGCTGAACAGTCGCTTTTTATGTATTCAGCACCTATGTATAATGTTGTAAAAATGCTCTAGAAGCTAAAGTCGCAGAAATGTCACACATATTTGGCCTGCAACTTTCTGTGCGACAAATTCAGACAGGAAAAATCAGTATAAATCCTTAGAAAATTATCCCCCAGTGTCTCCATCTGCTGGCGGTAATGAATAAGCATTGCTGCACTGATGGGGTATGCATTAGACGAAAAAAAAGAAGAAAAAGAAGAATAATACGCCCAGAAAAGAGGCGAAAAGGAGAAAAACTTAAAAAAACGTGAAAAAAAAAAGTAAGAGGAAGAGAAGGGAAAAAAAGGTGGAAATGGGCTTAAAAGTGATTTCGGCGGAGAAATATATATATATATATATATATATATATATATATATACGCGCACACACACACATATATATAAACGTATTCTCCGTTGAGATATTGCAGCCGCTGCTGTGTCCAGGCCCAGGAGCCTTAGCACTGTGCTGTGATGTCACTCAATACCACTGACATCACTAGGTGTAAACAACATCTCTACTTTGCTGTGTATGTGACTATGGAGCTGTTTGGTGATGTCGTCTATTATGGCCTTCATAGAAGCAACAGGAGATTGTTGCATCCATCTAGAACCCTCAGAACTACAGTGCTATGATGTCACTCACTTCCACAGGCCTTGCAGAGTGTAAACAACAACAACCCAGCTTTGTTGTGTATGTAACCATAGGGATTTGTGATGTCACCTAGAACCTTCACAGCAGCGACAGCTTTATGAGGAGCATCAGCACTGCTCTGCCTGAGCAGAACCATCACCGCCATAGGTTGTCAAATAACCCGGGTTTAACCCACACAGGTAAGTCCAATGGGGTGCAGGCATGTCCTCTATGCTTACAGCTTCCCGTGGGTGTTGGTTTGATACCGTTTGGGGACAGCCAAGGAGGCATCTGCAGGCAACAAAGGTAGGTGTGTGCTTGTGTGTGTGTTTCCTATGCAGATCCTAAGCCCAGTGTCACATGCAAGTAGGAGGAGTAAGAAGGGTTCCTGGCAAATCCGGGTTATGGATTGCATTTAAAAAGGCCCCGTGGGAGTGCAATGGGCCCCTGTCTTGCTGCTTAGCAATAATGGTATGGGTTTAGGTTCTGCTGTGTGTACTGGTGGTTGACTGCCCCCCAGCCCAGAGTGTGCATGGAAAATTGTCTGGCAGCCTCCCTGACAGCAAGCAGTGATAGTGCCCATGAAGGGCACCTTGTTGGGCCCGCCCCTTTCACGGTTATCGCTTCTCGGCCTTTTGGCTAAGATCAAGTGTAGTATCTGTTCTTATCAGTTTAATATCTGATACGTCCCCTATCTGGGGACCATATATTAAATGGATTTTTGAGAACGGGGGCCGATTTCGAAGCTTGCTTCCGTCGCCCTATGCATTGACCCGATATGGCAGTATCTTCGGGTACAGTGCACCACCCCCTTACAGGGTTAAAAAGAAAGATTCCTACTTTCATTGCTACCTGCTTGCTGGCTAGCCAGCTAGCCAGCCCTGTGGGCCTTGCTGCTGCTGCAGCCAAAAAACAAAAGGTGGTGCTGCTGCTGCTTCTGCTGCTTCTGCTTCTGCTTGTGTCTGGCCGCTGTTGGAGCGTCCAGGCACAGGACTTCTGCTGCTGCTGACTAAATGGCCTCCTTAATTGGATCATTTGAGTAGCCAGCACACCTGTGCAGGTAGGGCATGACATGATAGGCAGCTGCCTTGATAGCGGGTGGGTGCTGAATGTTCCTAATTGACAAAATAAGATTAATGCTTATGAAGAAATATAAAATCTCATCCCTTCCCCAATATCGCGCCACACCCCTACCCCTTAATTCCCTGGTTGAACTTGATGGACATATGTCTTTTTTCGACCGTACTAACTATGTAACTATGTAACATAACATGGGGGGGGGGGGGTCTCCTGGCTGTTCACACAGGTGTGTCATTGCTGTACATTGACCATGCATTGCTTCTGTGGTATTGCAAAGGCAAAGACAAATGCTTCCAGCCATCCATTGCACTAATGGATTGGTCATCAGCTGGCTGTCTATGTCCCGCATCAATATAGACCAAAGTACAGAGGGTTAGGCTATGCTATTGTGCACCTACCTGATGCATCAGAAGGTGCGAGGCCCTTGCTAAATTCTGTGCACAGACTTTGAGATCTATACTTTAGACTGTATCTAAACCTGCTCCAACATGGACTGACATTCTGGCCTACTTTCAGCCGATGCGACTTGTCTGTCGCTGAACAGTCGCTTTTTATGTATTCAGCACCTATGTATAATGTTGTAAAAATGCTCTAGAAGCTAAAGTCGCAGAAATGTCACACATATTTGGCCTGCAACTTTCTGTGCGACAAATTCAGACAGGAAAAATCAGTATAAATCCTTAGAAAATTATCCCCCAGTGTCTCCATCTGCTGGCGGTATTGAATAAGCATTGCTGCACTGATGGGGTATGCATTAGACGAAAAAAAAGAAGAAAAAGAAGAATAATACGCCCAGAAAAGAGGCAAAAAGGAGAAAAACGTAAAAAAACTTGAAAAAAAAGTAAGAGGAAGAGAAGGGAAAAAAAGGTGGAAATGGGTTTAAAAGTGATTTCGGCGGAGAAATATATATATATATATATATATATATATATATATATATATATATATATATATACGCGCACACACACACACATATATATAAACATATTCTCCGTTGAGATATTGCAGCCGCTGCTGTGTCCAGGCCCAGGAGCCTTAGCACTGTGCTGTGATGTCACTCAATACCACTGACATCACTAGGTGTAAACAACATCTCTCCTTTGCTGTGTATGTGACTATGGAGCTGTTTGGTGATGTCGTCTATTATGGCCTTCATAGAAGCAACAGGAGATTGTTGCATCCATCTAGAACCCTCAGAACTACAGTGCTATGATGTCACTCACTTCCACAGGCCTTGCAGAGTGTAAACAACAACAACCCAGCTTTGTTGTGTATGTAACCATAGGGATTTGTGATGTCACCTAGAACCTTCACAGCAGCGACAGCTTTATGAGGAGCATCAGCACTGCTCTGCCTGAGCAGAACCATCACCGCCATAGGTTGTCAAATAACCCGGGTTTAACCCACACAGGTAAGTCCAATGGGGTGCAGGCATGTCCTCTATGCTTACAGCTTCCCGTGGGTGTTGGTTTGATACCGTTTGGGGACAGCCAAGGAGGCATCTGCAGGCAACAAAGGTAGGTGTGTGCTTGTGTGTGTGTTTCCTATGCAGATCCTAAGCCCAGTGTCACATGCAAGTAGGAGGAGTAAGAAGGGTTCCTGGCAAATCCGGGTTATGGATTGCATTTAAAAAGGCCCCGTGGGAGTGCAATGGGCCCCTGTCTTGCTGCTTAGCAATAATGGTATGGGTTTAGGTTCTGCTGTGTGTACTGGTGGTTGACTGCCCCCCAGCCCAGAGTGTGCATGGAAAATTGTCTGGCAGCCTCCCTGACAGCAAGCAGTGATAGTGCCCATGAAGGGCACCTTGTTGGGCCCGCCCCTTTCACGGTTATCGCTTCTCGGCCTTTTGGCTAAGATCAAGTGTAGTATCTGTTCTTATCAGTTTAATATCTGATACGTCCCCTATCTGGGGACCATATATTAAATGGATTTTTGAGAACGGGGGCCGATTTTGAAGCTTGCTTCCGTCGCCCTATGCATTGACCCGATATGGCAGTATCTTCGGGTACAGTGCACCACCCCCTTACAGGGTTAAAAAGAAAGATTCCTACTTTCATTGCTACCTGCTTGCTGGCTAGCCAGCTAGCCAGCCCTGTGGGCCTTGCTGCTGCTGCAGCCAAAAAACAAAAGGTGGTGCTGCTGCTGCTTCTGCTTGTGTCTGGCCGCTGTTGGAGCGTCCAGGCACAGGACTTCTGCTGCTGCTGACTAAATGGCCTCCTTAATTGGATCATTTGAGTGGCCAGCACACCTGTGCAGGTAGGGCATGACATGATAGGCAGCTGCCTTGATAGCGGGTGGGTGCTGAATGTTCCTAATTGACAAAATAAGATTAATGCTTATGAAGAAATATAAAATCTCATCCCTTCCCCAATATCGCGCCACACCCCTACCCCTTAATTCCCTGGTTGAACTTGATGGACATATGTCTTTTTTCGACCGTACTAACTATGTAACCTATGTAACATAACATGGGGGGGGGGGGTCTCCTGGCTGTTCACACAGGTGTGTCATTGCTGTACATTGACCATGCATTGCTTCTGTGGTGTTGCAAAGGCAAAGACAAATGCTTCCAGCCATCCATTGCACTAATGGATTGGTCATCAGCTGGCTGTCTATGTCCCGCATCAATATAGACCAAAGTACAGAGGGTTAGGCTATGCTATTGTGCACCTACCTGATGCATCAGAAGGTGCGAGGCCCTTGCTAAATTCTGTGCACAGACTTTGAGATCTATACTTTAGACTGTATCTAAACCTGCTCCAACATGGACTGACATTCTGGCCTACTTTCAGCCGATGCGACTTGTCTGTCGCTGAACAGTCGCTTTTTATGTATTCAGCACCTATGTATAATGTTGTAAAAATGCTCTAGAAGCTAAAGTCGCAGAAATGTCACACATATTTGGCCTGCAACTTTCTGTGCGACAAATTCAGACAGGAAAAATCAGTATAAATCCTTAGAAAATTATCCCCCAGTGTCTCCATCTGCTGGCGGTATTGAATAAGCATTGCTGCACTGATGGGGTATGCATTAGACGAAAAAAAAGAAGAAAAAGAAGAATAATACGCCCAGAAAAGAGGCGAAAAGGAGAAAAACGTAAAAAAACGTGAAAAAAAAAGTAAGAGGAAGAGAAGGGAAAAAAAGGTGGAAATGGGCTTAAAAGTGATTTCGGCGGAGAAATATATATATATATATATATATATATATATATATATATATATACGCGCACACACACACATATATATAAACGTATTCTCCGTTAAGATATTGCAGCCGCTGCTGTGTCCAGGCCCAGGAGCCTTAGCACTGTGCTGTGATGTCACTCAATACCACTGACATCACTAGGTGTAAACAACATCTCTACTTTGCTGTGTATGTGACTATGGAGCTGTTTGGTGATGTCGTCTATTATGGCCTTCATAGAAGCAACAGGAGATTGTTGCATCCATCTAGAACCCTCAGAACTACAGTGCTATGATGTCACTCACTTCCACAGGCCTTGCAGAGTGTAAACAACAACAACCCAGCTTTGTTGTGTATGTAACCATAGGGATTTGTGATGTCACCTAGAACCTTCACAGCAGCGACAGCTTTATGAGGAGCATCAGCACTGCTCTGCCTGAGCAGAACCATCACCGCCATAGGTTGTCAAATAACCCGGGTTTAACCCACACAGGTAAGTCCAATGGGGTGCAGGCATGTCCTCTATGCTTACAGCTTCCCGTGGGTGTTGGTTTGATACCGTTTGGGGACAGCCAAGGAGGCATCTGCAGGCAACAAAGGTAGGTGTGTGCTTGTGTGTGTGTTTCCTATGCAGATCCTAAGCCCAGTGTCACATGCAAGTAGGAGGAGTAAGAAGGGTTCCTGGCAAATCCGGGTTATGGATTGCATTTAAAAAGGCCCCGTGGGAGTGCAATGGGCCCCTGTCTTGCTGCTTAGCAATAATGGTATGGGTTTAGGTTCTGCTGTGTGTACTGGTGGTTGACTGCCCCCCAGCCCAGAGTGTGCATGGAAAATTGTCTGGCAGCCTCCCTGACAGCAAGCAGTGATAGTGCCCATGAAGGGCACCTTGTTGGGCCCGCCCCTTTCACGGTTATCGCTTCTCGGCCTTTTGGCTAAGATCAAGTGTAGTATCTGTTCTTATCAGTTTAATATCTGATACGTCCCCTATCTGGGGACCATATATTAAATGGATTTTTGAGAACGTGGGCCGATTTCGAAGCTTGCTTCCGTCGCCCTATGCATTGACCCGATATGGCAGTATCTTCGGGTACAGTGCACCACCCCCTTACAGGGTTAAAAAGAAAGATTCCTACTTTCATTGCTACCTGCTTGCTGGCTAGCCAGCTAGCCAGCCCTGTGGGCCTTGCTGCTGCTGCAGCCAAAAAACAAAAGGTGGTGCTGCTGCTGCTTCTGCTGCTTCTGCTTCTGCTTGTGTCTGGCCGCTGTTGGAGCGTCCAGGCACAGGACTTCTGCTGCTGCTGACTAAATGGCCTCCTTAATTGGATCATTTGAGTAGCCAGCACACCTGTGCAGGTAGGGCATGACATGATAGGCAGCTGCCTTGATAGCGGGTGGGTGCTGAATGTTCCTAATTGACAAAATAAGATTAATGCTTATGAAGAAATATAAAATCTCATCCCTTCCCCAATATCGCGCCACACCCCTACCCCTTAATTCCCTGGTTGAACTTGATGGACATATGTCTTTTTTCGACCGTACTAACTATGTAACTATGTAACATAACATGGGGGGGGGGGGGGGGTCTCCTGGCTGTTCACACAGGTGTGTCATTGCTGTACATTGACCATGCATTGCTTCTGTGGTATTGCAAAGGCAAAGACAAATGCTTCCAGCCATCCATTGCACTAATGGATTGGTCATCAGCTGGCTGTCTATGTCCCGCATCAATATAGACCAAAGTACAGAGGGTTAGGCTATGCTATTGTGCACCTACCTGATGCATCAGAAGGTGCGAGGCCCTTGCTAAATTCTGTGCACAGACTTTGAGATCTATACTTTAGACTGTATCTAAACCTGCTCCAACATGGACTGACATTCTGGCCTACTTTCAGCCGATGCGACTTGTCTGTCGCTGAACAGTCGCTTTTTATGTATTCAGCACCTATGTATAATGTTGTAAAAATGCTCTAGAAGCTAAAGTCGCAGAAATGTCACACATATTTGGCCTGCAACTTTCTGTGCGACAAATTCAGACAGGAAAAATCAGTATAAATCCTTAGAAAATTATCCCCCAGTGTCTCCATCTGCTGGCGGTATTGAATAAGCATTGCTGCACTGATGGGGTATGCATTAGACGAAAAAAAAGAAGAAAAAGAAGAATAATACGCCCAGAAAAGAGGCGAAAAGGAGAAAAACGTAAAAAAACGTGAAAAAAAAGTAAGAGGAAGAGAAGGGAAAAAAAGGTGGAAATGGGTTTAAAAGTGATTTCGGCGGAGAAATATATATATATATATATATATATATATATATATATATATATATATATATACGCGCACACACACACACATATATATAAACGTATTCTCCGTTGAGATATTGCAGCCGCTGCTGTGTCCAGGCCCAGGAGCCTTAGCACTGTGCTGTGATGTCACTCAATACCACTGACATCACTAGGTGTAAACAACATCTCTCCTTTGCTGTGTATGTGACTATGGAGCTGTTTGGTGATGTCGTCTATTATGGCCTTCATAGAAGCAACAGGAGATTGTTGCATCCATCTAGAACCCTCAGAACTACAGTGCTATGATGTCACTCACTTCCACAGGCCTTGCAGAGTGTAAACAACAACAACCCAGCTTTGTTGTGTATGTAACCATAGGGATTTGTGATGTCACCTAGAACCTTCACAGCAGCGACAGCTTTATGAGGAGCATCAGCACTGCTCTGCCTGAGCAGAACCATCACCGCCATAGGTTGTCAAATAACCCGGGTTTAACCCACACAGGTAAGTCCAATGGGGTGCAGGCATGTCCTCTATGCTTACAGCTTCCCGTGGGTGTTGGTTTGATACCGTTTGGGGACAGCCAAGGAGGCATCTGCAGGCAACAAAGGTAGGTGTGTGCTTGTGTGTGTGTTTCCTATGCAGATCCTAAGCCCAGTGTCACATGCAAGTAGGAGGAGTAAGAAGGGTTCCTGGCAAATCCGGGTTATGGATTGCATTTAAAAAGGCCCCGTGGGAGTGCAATGGGCCCCTGTCTTGCTGCTTAGCAATAATGGTATGGGTTTAGGTTCTGCTGTGTGTACTGGTGGTTGACTGCCCCCCAGCCCAGAGTGTGCATGGAAAATTGTCTGGCAGCCTCCCTGACAGCAAGCAGTGATAGTGCCCATGAAGGGCACCTTGTTGGGCCCGCCCCTTTCACGGTTATCGCTTCTCGGCCTTTTGGCTAAGATCAAGTGTAGTATCTGTTCTTATCAGTTTAATATCTGATACGTCCCCTATCTGGGGACCATATATTAAATGGATTTTTGAGAACGGGGGCCGTTTTCGAAGCTTGCTTCCGTCGCCCTATGCATTGACCCGATATGGCAGTATCTTCGGGTACAGTGCACCACCCCCTTACAGGGTTAAAAAGAAAGATTCCTACTTTCATTGCTACCTGCTTGCTGGCTAGCCAGCTAGCCAGCCCTGTGGGCCTTGCTGCTGCTGCAGCCAAAAAACAAAAGGTGGTGCTGCTGCTGCTTCTGCTGCTTCTGCTTCTGCTTGTGTCTGGCCGCTGTTGGAGCGTCCAGGCACAGGACTTCTGCTGCTGCTGACTAAATGGCCTCCTTAATTGGATCATTTGAGTAGCCAGCACACCTGTGCAGGTAGGGCATGACATGATAGGCAGCTGCCTTGATAGCGGGTGGGTGCTGAATGTTCCTAATTGACAAAATAAGATTAATGCTTATGAAGAAATATAAAATCTCATCCCTTCCCTAATATCGCGCCACACCCCTACCCCTTAATTCCCTGGTTGAACTTGATGGACATATGTCTTTTTTCGACCGTACTAACTATGTAACTATGTAACATAACATGGGGGGGGTCTCCTGGCTGTTCACACAGGTGTGTCATTGCTGTACATTGACCATGCATTGCTTCTGTGGTATTGCAAAGGCAAATGCTTCCAGCCATCCATTGCACTAATGGATTGGTCATCAGCTGTCTGTCTATGTCCCGCATCAATATAGACCAAAGTACAGAGGGTTAGGCTATGCTATTGTGCACCTACCTGATGCATCAGAAGGTGCGAGGCCCTTGCTAAATTCTGTGCACAGACTTTGAGATCTATACTTTAGACTGTATCTAAACCTGCTCCAACATGGACTGACATTCTGGCCTACTTTCAGCCGATGCGACTTGTCTGTCGCTGAACAGTCGCTTTTTATGTATTCAGCACCTATGTATAATGTTGTAAAAATGCTCTAGAAGCTAAAGTCGCAGAAATGTCACACATATTTGGCCTGCAACTTTCTGTGCGACAAATTCAGACAGGAAAAATCAGTATAAATCCTTAGAAAATTATCCCCCAGTGTCTCCATCTGCTGGCGGTATTGAATAAGCATTGCTGCACTGATGGGGTATGCATTAGACGAAAAAAAAGAAGAAAAAGAAGAATAATACGCCCAGAAAAGAGGTGAAAAGGAGAAAAACGTAAAAAAACGTGAAAAAAAAGTAAGAGGAAGAGAAGGGAAAAAAAGGTGGAAATGGGTTTAAAAGTGATTTCGGCGGAGAAATATATATATATATATATATATATATATATATATATATATATATATATATACGCGCACACACACACATATATATATAAACGTATTCTCCGTTGAGATATTGCAGCCGCTGCTGTGTCCAGGCCCAGGAGCCTTAGCACTGTGCTGTGATGTCACTCAATACCACTGACATCACTAGGTGTAAACAACATCTCTCCTTTGCTGTGTATGTGACTATGGAGCTGTTTGGTGATGTCGTCTATTATGGCCTTCATAGAAGCAACAGGAGATTGTTGCATCCATCTAGAACCCTCAGAACTACAGTGCTATGATGTCACTCACTTCCACAGGCCTTGCAGAGTGTAAACAACAACAACCCAGCTTTGTTGTGTATGTAACCATAGGGATTTGTGATGTCACCTAGAACCTTCACAGCAGCGACAGCTTTATGAGGAGCATCAGCACTGCTCTGCCTGAGCAGAACCATCACCGCCATAGGTTGTCAAATAACCCGGGTTTAACCCACACAGGTAAGTCCAATGGGGTGCAGGCATGTCCTCTATGCTTACAGCTTCCCGTGGGTGTTGGTTTGATACCGTTTGGGGACAGCCAAGGAGGCATCTGCAGGCAACAAAGGTAGGTGTGTGCTTGTGTGTGTGTTTCCTATGCAGATCCTAAGCCCAGTGTCACATGCAAGTAGGAGGAGTAAGAAGGGTTCCTGGCAAATCCGGGTTATGGATTGCATTTAAAAAGGCCCCGTGGGAGTGCAATGGGCCCCTGTCTTGCTGCTTAGCAATAATGGTATGGGTTTAGGTTCTGCTGTGTGTACTGGTGGTTGACTGCCCCCCAGCCCAGAGTGTGCATGGAAAATTGTCTGGCAGCCTCCCTGACAGCAAGCAGTGATAGTGCCCATGAAGGGCACCTTGTTGGGCCCGCCCCTTTCACGGTTATCGCTTCTCGGCCTTTTGGCTAAGATCAAGTGTAGTATCTGTTCTTATCAGTTTAATATCTGATACGTCCCCTATCTGGGGACCATATATTAAATGGATTTTTGAGAACGGGGGCCGATTTCGAAGCTTGCTTCCGTCGCCCTATGCATTGACCCGATATGGCAGTATCTTCGGGTACAGTGCACCACCCCCTTACAGGGTTAAAAAGAAAGATTCCTACTTTCATTGCTACCTGCTTGCTGGCTAGCCAGCTAGCCAGCCCTGTGGGCCTTGCTGCTGCTGCAGCCAAAAAACAAAAGGTGGTGCTGCTGCTGCTTCTGCTGCTTCTGCTTCTGCTTGTGTCTGGCCGCTGTTGGAGCGTCCAGGCACAGGACTTCTGCTGCTGCTGACTAAATGGCCTCCTTAATTGGATCATTTGAGTAGCCAGCACACCTGTGCAGGTAGGGCATGACATGATAGGCAGCTGCCTTGATAGCGGGTGGGTGCTGAATGTTCCTAATTGACAAAATAAGATTAATGCTTATGAAGAAATATAAAATCTCATCCCTTCCCCAATATCGCGCCACACCCCTACCCCTTAATTCCCTGGTTGAACTTGATGGACATATGTCTTTTTTCGACCGTACTAACTATGTAACTATGTAACATAACATGGGGGGGGGGGGTCTCCTGGCTGTTCACACAGGTGTGTCATTGCTGTACATTGACCATGCATTGCTTCTGTGGTATTGCAAAGGCAAAGACAAATGCTTCCAGCCATCTATTGCACTAATGGATTGGTCATCAGCTGGCTGTCTATGTCCCGCATCAATATAGACCAAAGTACAGAGGGTTAGGCTATGCTATTGTGCACCTACCTGATGCATCAGAAGGTGCGAGGCCCTTGCTAAATTCTGTGCACAGACTTTGAGATCTATACTTTAGACTGTATCTAAACCTGCTCCAACATGGACTGACATTCTGGCCTACTTTCAGCCGATGCGACTTGTCTGTCGCTGAACAGTCGCTTTTTATGTATTCAGCACCTATGTATAATGTTGTAAAAATGCTCTAGAAGCTAAAGTCGCAGAAATGTCACACATATTTGGCCTGCAACTTTCTGTGCGACAAATTCAGACAGGAAAAATCAGTATAAATCCTTAGAAAATTATCCCCCAGTGTCTCCATCTGCTGGCGGTATTGAATAAGCATTGCTGCACTGATGGGGTATGCATTAGACGAAAAAAAAGAAGAAAAAGAAGAATAATACGCCCAGAAAAGAGGCGAAAAGGAGAAAAACGTAAAAAAACGTGAAAAAAAAGTAAGAGGAAGAGAAGGGAAAAAAAGGTGGAAATGGGTTTAAAAGTGATTTCGGCGGAGAAATATATATATATATATATATATATATATATATATATATATATATATATATACGCGCACACACACACACATATATATAAACGTATTCTCCGTTGAGATATTGCAGCCGCTGCTGTGTCCAGGCCCAGGAGCCTTAGCACTGTGCTGTGATGTCACTCAATACCACTGACATCACTAGGTGTAAACAACATCTCTCCTTTGCTGTGTATGTGACTATGGAGCTGTTTGGTGATGTCGTCTATTATGGCCTTCATAGAAGCAACAGGAGATTGTTGCATCCATCTAGAACCCTCAGAACTACAGTGCTATGATGTCACTCACTTCCACAGGCCTTGCAGAGTGTAAACAACAACAACCCAGCTTTGTTGTGTATGTAACCATAGGGATTTGTGATGTCACCTAGAACCTTCACAGCAGCGACAGCTTTATGAGGAGCATCAGCACTGCTCTGCCTGAGCAGAACCATCACCGCCATAGGTTGTCAAATAACCCGGGTTTAACCCACACAGGTAAGTCCAATGGGGTGCAGGCATGTCCTCTATGCTTACAGCTTCCCGTGGGTGTTGGTTTGATACCGTTTGGGGACAGCCAAGGAGGCATCTGCAGGCAACAAAGGTAGGTGTGTGCTTGTGTGTGTGTTTCCTATGCAGATCCTAAGCCCAGTGTCACATGCAAGTAGGAGGAGTAAGAAGGGTTCCTGGCAAATCCGGGTTATGGATTGCATTTAAAAAGGCCCCGTGGGAGTGCAATGGGCCCCTGTCTTGCTGCTTAGCAATAATGGTATGGGTTTAGGTTCTGCTGTGTGTACTGGTGGTTGACTGCCCCCCAGCCCAGAGTGTGCATGGAAAATTGTCTGGCAGCCTCCCTGACAGCAAGCAGTGATAGTGCCCATGAAGGGCACCTTGTTGGGCCCGCCCCTTTCACGGTTATCGCTTCTCGGCCTTTTGGCTAAGATCAAGTGTAGTAATACAGGAGATCTGGTCAGAAGGTACTCGGGTACCCCTCTCCTCGGCCTTGTGGGATCGCCCAGGTTTATTGCCTGGGCTTCACCCACTTGTTGCTATTGGGGAGAGGGCTTAGTCCCAGGGTAACGGGTTGCGATCGCCTCTCAAAGCCTTCGGGTGGAGAGAGGTTTGAGCGAATTGGCTGGTTGGTTGGAGCGGAGAGAACCAGACCAAAACACGAATGAACCATGGATGAAGATCTAGATCCTGGTTCGGTACCGGCTTATGCCCGGATTAAACACACTGTGCGGGTCATTCTCACAGGTGATGCGGCGGATGCACGTGGCATGAGGTTCGTGATAGAGGACGTGCTCGACAAGATTCTTAATGTTCGTAAGCGAGAGATTTTGGCCATCCAGGATTACCCTAAGCGGAGGATCTACGACTGCACTTTCATAGGGGAAGGCGTATTCTTAGATGCAGTAATGAAAATTCCAAAGCAAGATGATCCGAGGCTTAAGGGTATCCAAATTGTCGAGCACGTCCTAGATGAAACCAAGTTGATTGTCATGAAGATGTACTCCCCTTTTGTAAATCAGAGAGAGATCGATGGGTTCCTGGCAGCCTACTTTAAAAAGGTGGAGTTCAGAGGAAAAATCATGAACGACTGTGGTGTCTGGACCTCAAAATGGCGATATCAAGTCACGTGCAACAAAGACCCCACCCTCCCAGGGGGGATACTATTACCGCCTGCTCGTTTTAAATTAAACAATGTGTGTGGCGACCTCTTTTTTGCGGGAATGCCAAACTTCTGCAGAAGGTGCCAACGTTATGGGCACATAAAGGAAAATTGTGAAAGTTCCTGTAAGAAATGTGGAAGCATGCAACATGAAACAGAAAAATGTGATAAGGGTTTGAGATGTAATTTTTGCCGTCACTTTGGTCACGTGTATGCTTTCTGTCCCCACAGACCAAAAAAAACCACAGAACAGCAAGGGCAACCCAAGAGAGACGTCCGGAGACCAGCCTGGGGAAAAGCCAGAGAGGAGGAGCACCCCCCACAAGAAGAGGTAAGCTGTGAGATGGAGACCACGGCCCCCCCAAAAGAACCCCAGGAGAAAGAGGCACAGGTGGAAAGGGGGACCCCAAATGAGAGGAGGCCGGGGAAGAGAAATGCGAGAGGGGATCGGGCAGATACCTCAGAGAAGGTGGAAGAGCGAGAGGTGCCCGATTCCACCCCGGAAGGTCCTCCTGCTCGGGGTCCCCCTGAGTGTGAAAACCCGGACGGAGTAGCAAAGGTGAAAAGACGAAGGGGCTCCAAAGGGCGTCCGGACTCGGAGGTGGTCCAGGAGGAGCAGATGGAAGTTCCTGTCGTGACGGGGGCTCCAAGTGAAGCTCCTCCACAGGTCCCAGCGGTGGATACCCCTCCTCCTCCTAGCCAGGAGGAGGTTTCAGGGGTGACCATCTCCGAGGTCCCGGAAACGGACCTAAGTACGCACCCGACCCCTATGGAGGGGCAAGAGGTGGACGCCGAAAAAGAGAATGGAGCCCAGAAGCTGTTCTTACCAATGTACTCCGTCTATACACCTGTGGTCTTGGAAGAGGGGGGCTGCTCGAGCGATGGTGGTTCCTCTCCGGCTTCCTCTATGTGTACGGTAGAGTCAGAGGTGGGGGGTAACGAGAGCTCCAGTGCGCAATCTGGTTTTTAGTTTGTTATCTGAGCCTCCCTTTTTTTTACATCTCCAATGGCTGAGTTGTCCGGATTGTCTATGAATGTAAGAAGTATAAGTTCACGAGCGAAACGGGTTGCCCTTTTTAACTACTTGTCTATTTTTGCTGCTTCTGTGGTTTTCCTGCAGGAGTGCGGCATCCCGCATAGTTTAAATTATGAAAAGTATAAAAAAGATTGGGTACACGGTCCATCAGTCTGGTCTGGATCTAACGAATCCAGATCAGCAGGGGTCGCCATACTTTTTAAAGGAAATGCTTTTATTGATTTTATTCATGAGATTTTACCAGGCAGAATTTTATTGGTTAAAGCTTTTATTGATGGTATTAAATGGCAGTTTTTAAATTTTTATGGTTCACCCAATAAAAATGATAGAGCACGGATGTTAGAGATTTTACCCCTTTTTATCAATGATTCTGAACCTCTTATTTTAGCAGGTGATTTTAATTGTATTTTAAGGGGGGAGCACCGTTTTACCAATTCAGTAAGTAGAAACTATGATAAAACATCTTCTATGTTAAAAAATATGATTATTGATTTTAGACTTACTGATGTTTTTAAGAAATGCAATAGTATTTTACCAGAAAGAGACGGTGTGACCTGGAGCAACGCAAACTGCAGCTCCAGGATCGATTTTATCTTCTGTTCTTATCAAGTACTGCCTTTTAAGTGTGATGTTTTAACCAATGTTTTTTCTGATCACAAACTTTTATCTTTTAAGGTGAAGAGTGATTTTAGAAAAAAGACTGGGAGGAATGCCTGGAAGATGAATGTATCCCTTTTAGAAGATCCGCAGGTTTTATCCGATTTTATCAACTTCTACAAGGACTGCAGACGGGTAAGAGATCCTAACACTCCCATCAGTATATGGTGGGAGAAAATGAAAATAAAAATAAAAGAGTTTTTTATTAGAGTAGGGATCTCTAGAGCTAAAGAGAAGCGTGAGTTTTACTCCCTTCTAAATACCCGTCTGCAAACCCTGTACAAATTCAGAGACAATGGTATAGAGGTTTATAGAGAAATTACTGACTTAAAAAAAGAAATAAAACAGTGCCTGGAGCAGAAGGGAAAAGAGATAATTTTCAGATCCAAAATAAAGCACCTTGAAGAGAACGAGACCTGCTCCAGGTACTTTTTTAAGAAAGTAACGGATAAAAAGGTTTTAATTGATAATATACAAGGAGAAAAAGATGTACAGGGTATTTTAAAAAGGGTACATTCATTTTATGCGGATCTTTTTAATACAAAAAATATTGATATTGATTTTATGAATGACTCATTGAAGGAGATTACCAATGTTTTAGACCCTGTGTCCCAGTCTCTTTTACAGAGGGAGATCTCGGAACAGGAGGTTTTAGAGACGATCAGGAGTTTTAAATCCGGTAAGGTGCCTGGTCCTGACGGTATACCCATTGAGTTTTATGTCATTTTTTATGGTGTTTTAAAAGATGACCTTTTTTCCCTTTTTACAGAAGTATTTAAAACAAAAGCCCTCCCAGGTTCATGGAGGAAGGGTGATGTCTCCCTGCTGTTCAAAAAGGGAGACCGGTCAGATCTAAAGAACTGGAGACCAATCACCCTCCTCAACTGTGACTACAAAGTGATGGCAAAACTGTGCGCAAATAGATTAAAAAGTGTAATAGAGAAAATAATCCATTCAAATCAGGTCTGTGGGGTGCCTGGGAGGAGCATATGGGAAAATCTTAACCTTTTAAAAGATGTGATTAGTGACACAAAGTCTAGAAACGGAAAACTAGCCATTTTATCCTTAGACTTCGAGAAGGCTTTTGACAGAGTGTCACATTTTTTTCTTTTTAAGGTTTTAGAGAAAATGGGTATACCTGAAGGCTTTTTATTGTCTCTTAAGGCCTTTTATAAAAACTGCACAAGCAAGATTTTAGTTAACGGTTTTAAGACACAGGATGTGATTTTAAATTCCGGAGTGAAGCAGGGGTGTCCTTTGTCCCCACTACTTTTCATATGTGCGCTTGAGCCTCTACTATGCACCTTGAGGAGAGATAAGCAAATAAGAGGGGTCCCCCTGCCGGGAGGAGGGGGACTAGAGGCTAAAGTAGTGGGGTACATGGACGATGTGGCAGTGCTCGGAAGGGACACCCCATCGCTTCAAAAAGCCCTAAAGCAAGTTGAATTTTTTTGTTGTGCCTCCGGTTTTAAGGTAAATTTTAATAAAAGCAGTGTTTTAAATATAGGAGGACTGTTTTTAAGGGATTTACCCATTCCTGTGTCTGAGTCTGTGCAGATTTTAGGGGTCTCCTTCAGTGAGTCAAACAATGGTTTTAATAGCTGGGACTTGGTGGCTCAAAAAATAAACACAAAAATTTGTATGTGGAACATGAGAAAGCTAACGATGGAGGGGAAGGTTTTAGTTACAAAGATGGTGATTTTACCCATTTTATTGTATCTTGGCATGGTCTTTCCACCCCCCGAAATGATTTTAAATAAAATAATTAAAGCATGTTTTACCTTTTTATGGAGCTCCAAGAGTGAAAAATTGAGAAGAGAGATCGTCATGATGCCAAAAGGTATGGGTGGAAAGGACTTCCCCGACATCAGGGCGTTCCTTTTTACCAAGTTTTTTAGCATGTGTGTTAGCACACTTTTTAAGGATAGTTACTGGTCATATTTTATCCGTTTTAATACAGGTTTTTTTATGAGGAGGAATGGGTGGTTTAAAACTGTTTTAAGCTGTCCTTATGCTTTTAATCTTCCCCAACAATACAAGATTTTAGAGAAAATTTTCAACTTGTACAACTTTAACGGAAAAAGTATTAATGAAGTAACTAATAGCAAAAAAATGTTAAAATATATTAAAGAAAGTGGTTTTATTGCCCCTGTGAATAATTTTAATGAAGAGAAATGCAGGAAAATATGGAAGATGGCAAATATGATTTATCTTTTTAATTCACAGAAAGATCTGGCCTGGAGCTGCATACACGAGTGTCTTCCATGCCGGGCATTCCAGCACCGAAGAAGGATGGCCAACACTGCAGTATGCCCGAGGGAGGGCTGCCAGGAACTCGAGACCGTGTACCACCTTTTCTGGACTTGTTTTTATGCAAAAAGGATATGGACTAAAATACTCCCTCTGGTGAAGAAGATAACAGAAATAAAGGACTTAAACTCTGCAGCTGTTTTTTATGGATGTCTGGAATGCCCAATACGGACTCAAGAGACAATGGCATGGAAGATCATAAACTGTGTTAAAGCAGCTCTATGGAATGCCAGAAACATTTTACTTTTTAAACATGAGATTTTATCTGTGAATGATGTTTTAGCTCTTTGTTTTAGTGATATGTACCAGTACTTTTTATTAGACAAGAAATATTATCCTTTATTAGCTAGAAAATGGTATTTTAATGAATGGAACGCCCTTTTGTAAAGCCACCAAGTGCCCATTTTAAGTGTATTATGATTGTATTTATGTGAACTTTTATTGTTATATGTGATTTTATTATCAAAATTTGTTTTTATTGAAAAAAAATTATATTTATAAATCGTAATGCACTTTGTAAAATGTTATGAATTCTAAATAAAAAGATACCCCTCAGGGGTAGCCAAGTTAAAAAAAAAAAAAAAAAAAAATCTGTTCTTATCAGTTTAATATCTGATACGTCCCCTATCTGGGGACCATATATTAAATGGATTTTTGAGAACGGGGGCCGATTTCGAAGCTTGCTTCCGTCGCCCTATGCATTGACCCGATATGGCAGTATCTTCGGGTACAGTGCACCACCCCCTTACAGGGTTAAAAAGAAAGATTCCTACTTTCATTGCTACCTGCTTGCTGGCTAGCCAGCTAGCCAGCCCTGTGGGCCTTGCTGCTGCTGCAGCCAAAAAACAAAAGGTGGTGCTGCTGCTGCTTCTGCTGCTTCTGCTTCTGCTTGTGTCTGGCCGCTGTTGGAGCGTCCAGGCACAGGACTTCTGCTGCTGCTGACTAAATGGCCTCCTTAATTGGATCATTTGAGTAGCCAGCACACCTGTGCAGGTAGGGCATGACATGATAGGCAGCTGCCTTGATAGCGGGTGGGTGCTGAATGTTCCTAATTGACAAAATAAGATTAATGCTTATGAAGAAATATAAAATCTCATCCCTTCCCCAATATCGCGCCACACCCCTACCCCTTAATTCCCTGGTTGAACTTGATGGACATATGTCTTTTTTCGACCGTACTAACTATGTAACTATGTAACATAACATGGGGGGGGGGGGGGGTCTCCTGGCTGTTCACACAGGTGTGTCATTGCTGTACATTGACCATGCATTGCTTCTGTGGTATTGCAAAGGCAAAGACAAATGCTTCCAGCCATCCATTGCACTAATGGATTGGTCATCAGCTGGCTGTCTATGTCCCGCATCAATATAGACCAAAGTACAGAGGGTTAGGCTATGCTATTGTGCACCTACCTGATGCATCAGAAGGTGCGAGGCCCTTGCTAAATTCTGTGCACAGACTTTGAGATCTATACTTTAGACTGTATCTAAACCTGCTCCAACATGGACTGACATTCTGGCCTACTTTCAGCCGATGCGACTTGTCTGTCGCTGAACAGTCGCTTTTTATGTATTCAGCACCTATGTATAATGTTGTAAAAATGCTCTAGAAGCTAAAGTCGCAGAAATGTCACACATATTTGGCCTGCAACTTTCTGTGCGACAAATTCAGACAGGAAAAATCAGTATAAATCCTTAGAAAATTATCCCCCAGTGTCTCCATCTGCTGGCGGTATTGAATAAGCATTGCTGCACTGATGGGGTATGCATTAGACGAAAAAAAAGAAGAAAAAGAAGAATAATACGCCCAGAAAAGAGGCGAAAAGGAGAAAAACGTAAAAAAAGTGAAAAAAAAGTAAGAGGAAGAGAAGGGAAAAAAAGGTGGAAATGGGTTTAAAAGTGATTTCGGCGGAGAAATATATATATATATATATATATATATATATATATATATATACGCGCACACACACACATATATATAAACGTATTCTCCGTTGAGATATTGCAGCCGCTGCTGTGTCCAGGCCCAGGAGCCTTAGCACTGTGCTGTGATGTCACTCAATACCACTGACATCACTAGGTGTAAACAACATCTCTACTTTGCTGTGTATGTGACTATGGAGCTGTTTGGTGATGTCGTCTATTATGGCCTTCATAGAAGCAACAGGAGATTGTAGCATCCATCTAGAACCCTCAGAACTACAGTGCTATGATGTCACTCACTTCCACAGGCCTTGCAGAGTGTAAACAACAACAACCCAGCTTTGTTGTGTATGTAACCATAGGGATTTGTGATGTCACCTAGAACCTTCACAGCAGCGACAGCTTTATGAGGAGCATCAGCACTGCTCTGCCTGAGCAGAACCATCACCGCCATAGGTTGTCAAATAACCCGGGTTTAACCCACACAGGTAAGTCCAATGGGGTGCAGGCATGTCCTCTATGCTTACAGCTTCCCGTGGGTGTTGGTTTGATACCGTTTGGGGACAGCCAAGGAGGCATCTGCAGGCAACAAAGGTAGGTGTGTGCTTGTGTGTGTGTTTCCTATGCAGATCCTAAGCCCAGTGTCACATGCAAGTAGGAGGAGTAAGAAGGGTTCCTGGCAAATCCGGGTTATGGATTGCATTTAAAAAGGCCCCGTGGGAGTGCAATGGGCCCCTGTCTTGCTGCTTAGCAATAATGGTATGGGTTTAGGTTCTGCTGTGTGTACTGGTGGTTGACTGCCCCCCAGCCCAGAGTGTGCATGGAAAATTGTCTGGCAGCCTCCCTGACAGCAAGCAGTGATAGTGCCCATGAAGGGCACCTTGTTGGGCCCGCCCCTTTCACGGTTATCGCTTCTCGGCCTTTTGGCTAAGATCAAGTGTAGTTCTGCTCGCTTGGTCTGGCCAGAGGGTGTCTGGGGTACCCGGCTCCTTTGCCTGGGGGGATCGTCCTTCTTAACGGAGGGACTTCACCCCCCTGCTGCTATTAGGGAGCCGGCCTAGTCCCCAGACAACGGGAGACGATCCACACCCACCTACCTGCTTGCGTGGGGGAGGTGCCTGGATACCTTGGAGATGGCTGAAGATCGTGGATCTGCTTCTGAAGGTGTACCATTCTTCGCAAGATTACGGAATGGAGTGCGGATTTCCTTGCAGGATGTGCAGAAAAAGGAGAGAGGCCTGGTATTCGTGGTCGAGGATGTTTTGTTCAAGCTCTTGGAGATCAGGAAGGAACAAATTCTTTCCATGCTGGAATTTCCAAAGAGTGGATACTATGATGTTGTGCTTATGTCAGAAGAGGACTATGATGTATTCTGGAGCCATTTTCAGCAAAGGAAAGGAAGTTCGGTCCTGGAGGGAGTGGGGATAATTCCACACTTCCCTCGCAGAGAAAGACTGGTGACTGTAAGAATGTACAGCCCATATACACCAGAAGAAGACATTGTTACTTTCCTGTTAAGATTTTGTGATAATGTATTGCCCAAAGGTAAGATTTTGAACCAGTTTGGATTATGGACTACCAAATGGAAGTTTGAAGTAAAATTTAAAGAAACGGTGGATGGTAAGCTAATAGTCCCGCCAGGGCGGTTTAAAATTGGAACGGTAAACGGTGACTTGTTTTTCTCCGGCATGCAAGAGTTTTGCCGTAAGTGTAAGCAGTATGGCCATAGTAAGGACGTATGTACATTCCTGTGGTGCTTCAAGTGCCAAGAAGAAGGTCATGAGGCGGAGAATTGTGAGAAGAAGAAGAAGTGCCATCTGTGTGGGAATGAGGGCCATCTTCTTGGCTCTTGTCCCAAGAAAAAGGTTGGGAAAAAAGAGGCGGTTAAAAGAAGCCGAGAGGAAGTAGTTGAAGCAAAAGAGCCTGAGCTAGAACAGGTTCCAATAAGAAGAGCAGCGGAACAGAAGAAAAAGAAAGAGGTGGAAGAGTTTGTGCCGTCACAATATGGTGGTGTGCTTGGAAGTTTATTGGAGAATCTGTCAGAAACAGAAAGACGGACATTTGATAAAGAAATGATTGAGCTAAAAGCAAGATTTAAGTCACGGGAGGAGGAGGTGCGGGACAAAGTTTATTTTTCTTTTAAGGCGGATATGAATCGTTTCATTGAAGCATATAAAATTCCAGCCTGGTTGGCATCTCAAGCCAAGAGTGATGTGACTAGAGGGAATATCAGTCTAGGTTTGATTGATTTCCTAACGGTGTATGCTTGGAGGAAGGGAATGACTTTCTAATGGAGATTTGTTAATTAGAAAGTAAGGTATGGTTTAGTTATTTTATGGGTTTTTCTTTATGTATTGATTTTAAAATGTTTCTTTTTATTTCATTTGGTGTTTAAGAAAAGAAATTAAATTATGTTACCCAAGGATGAACACAATAATTGAGTTTCAAATAAGATCTTGGAACTCTGAGTGAGTTCTGAGGGCAACTTAAAAAAAATCTGTTCTTATCAGTTTAATATCTGATACGTCCCCTATCTGGGGACCATATATTAAATGGATTTTTGAGAACGGGGGCCGATTTCGAAGCTTGCTTCCGTCGCCCTATGCATTGACCCGATATGGCAGTATCTTCGGGTACAGTGCACCACCCCCTTACAGGGTTAAAAAGAAAGATTCCTACTTTCATTGCTACCTGCTTGCTGGCTAGCCAGCTAGCCAGCCCTGTGGGCCTTGCTGCTGCTGCAGCCAAAAAACAAAAGGTGGTGCTGCTGCTACTTCTGCTGCTTCTGCTTCTGCTTGTGTCTGGCCGCTGTTGGAGCGTCCAGGCACAGGACTTCTGCTGCTGCTGACTAAATGGCCTCCTTAATTGGATCATTTGAGTAGCCAGCACACCTGTGCAGGTAGGGCATGACATGATAGGCAGCTGCCTTGATAGCGGGTGGGTGCTGAATGTTCCTAATTGACAAAATAAGATTAATGCTTATGAAGAAATATAAAATCTCATCCCTTCCCCAATATCGCGCCACACCCCTACCCCTTAATTCCCTGGTTGAACTTGATGGACATATGTCTTTTTTCGACCGTACTAACTATGTAACTATGTAACATAACATGGGGGGGGGGGGGGGTCTCCTGGCTGTTCACACAGGTGTGTCATTGCTGTACATTGACCATGCATTGCTTCTGTGGTATTGCAAAGGCAAAGACAAATGCTTCCAGCCATCCATTGCACTAATGGATTGGTCATCAGCTGGCTGTCTATGTCCCGCATCAATATAGACCAAAGTACAGAGGGTTAGGCTATGCTATTGTGCACCTACCTGATGCATCAGAAGGTGCGAGGCCCTTGCTAAATTCTGTGCACAGACTTTGAGATCTATACTTTAGACTGTATCTAAACCTGCTCCAACATGGACTGACATTCTGGCCTACTTTCAGCCGATGCGACTTGTCTGTCGCTGAACAGTCGCTTTTTATGTATTCAGCACCTATGTATAATGTTGTAAAAATGCTCTAGAAGCTAAAGTCGCAGAAATGTCACACATATTTGGCCTGCAACTTTCTGTGCGACAAATTCAGACAGGAAAAATCAGTATAAATCCTTAGAAAATTATCCCCCAGTGTCTCCATCTGCTGGCGGTATTGAATAAGCATTGCTGCACTGATGGGGTATGCATTAGACGAAAAAAAAGAAGAAAAAGAAGAATAATACGCCCAGAAAAGAGGCGAAAAGGAGAAAAACGTAAAAAAACTTGAAAAAAAAGTAAGAGGAAGAGAAGGGAAAAAAAGGTGGAAATGGGTTTAAAAGTGATTTCGGCGGAGAAATATATATATATATATATATATATATATATATATATATATATATATATACGCGCACACACACACATATATATAAACGTATTCTCCGTTGAGATATTGCAGCCGCTGCTGTGTCCAGGCCCAGGAGCCTTAGCACTGTGCTGTGATGTCACTCAATACCACTGACATCACTAGGTGTAAACAACATCTCTCCTTTGCTGTGTATGTGACTATGGAGCTGTTTGGTGATGTCGTCTATTATGGCCTTCATAGAAGCAACAGGAGATTTTATAACAAGACAGGAGGCTCGCATTATATGCATTGTTCTTCTTTACTGCAGACATATAGCAGCCCATAAACAGTTAAATTCCACAAGAAAAAACTTTACACACAATGTGAAACGTACAGGTGTGACCACCTAACTTGCTAGATAAATGTAACCAATGAGAATACAGGATCCCATATATAAGGTTCAGGTAAAGCATATTCTTCCTCTTCTTTGCTGCTTGCAGCCAGATAAGTATCACTGTGTACATTCAATTTTATAACATACAATTATATATTCTAGTAGATATTTTCCTTCCATTACTACTGTATTCTCTGTCTATCTATCTTTCCTGTCTTACGCCATTACTATCCCTTGTCCGGCTGCGGGTATAGATTTAAACATTCATTTTTATTTTCTTTATCTTAACTTTCCGGTTAATTTGACTATACATTACCTTTGTCGTGCGCTCTTGTGGTCCCGCTACTCTCCGGCGGCCATTAATACATCGCGCACCTCCTCAGTTTCCCCTGTACGAGACTGCTTCTAAGTCTCGCGAGAACTCGGCGCAAGTGGTTCTCACTTGCTGCGCTCGAGCCTTTCCTGTCAGACGCGCGCTGCTCGCCTGACAGGAATCCTCCCTGTGACACTTCTCCTCACAATAGTGATATACTGTCTTTAGAATAATAATTTTTACTTTATTCTCGGGGGTTTCTGTCTTATCTTGTCCTTTTTAGGACTACAGTATTACAATTTACTTATATATATTTAATTAATTATTTCCTGGATATTCACATATATTAATTTCAACATATATTAATTTTGGAAATAATTATACTAAGTGCCCTACTATTTCACTATGTCTACTGAACAGCAAAAGTCCTCTAATTCTGACATTATTATCAATGACCAACTACAATTATTGGTGGACCATTCAGTCTCTAGATCTGTGCACACTGCCGTTAATAATGCCATGGCAGCGGTTCAAGAAACCATTGCAGACTCTGTAGCCAGAGCGATATCTCAATCTTCAGCACAACTGGCACACCAATCCCTGAGTTCCCATAGTCATACAAAAAAGAGACTTTCTTCCCATGATGACCTATTACCTAAAAAACATAGAAAAACTATTTTCAAAGAAAAAGGTCAAAATGATGATGATAATCTGCTTAAAAAGTGCAGTCATACTGATGTTACCACACAACATCCAGGACCCTCTACCCGGGAGGAGTATAATGATACACGGGTTAATATTACATCTGATATACCTATATCTGAGGAATATGTTTACGATGAAACCTATGAATATTATAATGGAGAACGAGATGATGGGGAACTTGTTGATGACTCCGATTTTACGGATGGAAATGACCCCTCATACTTACCTACTGAAATTGAGGGTGATGTTTATTGTGATGACAGTACACCTTCTAGTTCTAAGGTGGTAGATAGTCAAGGCATTCCTTACTTTGATCCCTCCCAAATAGTTCACCCCAGATCCGGAGAGTGGACCCCATCTGCTGAGGTAGACAAATTTATTTGTCTTTGGCTACGTAAAAACATGGACAATAAAGCCAGGAATAAACTTAGGGCCGAGTGCCCACGTCCCACTTTATCCACAGCTTCCTCAGCTACTCCCGATATTGATCCTATTTTATCTAGATTCATACAAAAATCGGGAAAAAATCCTATTAAAGGAATTGACCGCAGTTTTAAACTGTGTCAGGATAAGTTCTTAGATTTACTGGGCCCATTGACTCGTATTATGGAAATGTCCGAAGAGGCATTTAAAACTGGCAACCCTATTAACAATGACTCCCTTAGGGGATGGATACAAAGGACTATTTGCTTGTTCGGTAGCATAAATGAGGCCTTCTGTATAGAGAGAAGACGATCTATTTTATTAAAATTAGACCCACAGCTAACCTATTTGGCTCCCACTCCTACATCCACGGATGTGGATAATCACCTTTTCGGTGACAATTTTATCAAAGAAATTTCTAAGTACGTGGGCTTATTTTCCACACTGGACAAAGCCCAGGTGTCATTGAAAAAAGTCTTTCCCACTAGGGTTTTTGGAAGGGCCGGGAGAAACAGGGGTCGTTTTCCCGGCCGTCACACTCAATTCAGAGCACAATATAGAGGCCCCGCTTACACAGACAGAGCTGCCTATTCCATCCCCCCTCCCCAACCACAACCTCAACCCCAACCCTTTTTCCCTTATCGAGGTCGAACATGGAGACCAAGGGGACAAAGATTCAACACCCGTTCCAGACCAACAGGTAAGTGCACAATTAACAACTTCTTTCCTTCCCCCAGTGGGCGGAAGACTCCTACATTTTTCCCATTTTTGGGAAAGGATATCTTCCGACCAATGGATTATCAATACAACAAAGGGTTATCTGATAGAATTCATTACTATTCCATCTCAAACTCTTCCTCCTCCTCCCATTCATTTTTCTGTGGAGGATCAAAATCTTATAGAATTGGAAATAAAAGACCTTCTGACCAAACAAGCCATTATTCAGGTACCCCTAAATTTTCCAGGTTATGTAAGCAATCTTTTTCTAGTGAAAAAGAAGGATGCTGGCTATCGCCCAGTAATAAATTTAAAAACATTAAACAATTTAGTAATATATCGCCATTTCAAGATGGAGGGCATCCATCTTCTAAGAGACATGTTATGGGAAAACGATTGGATGATAAAAGTCGATCTAAAAGATGCTTACCTCACGGTACCAATTCATCCTATTTCCCAACCGTTTCTTCAATTTGTTTGGAAAGGGAACAAATGGCAGTTCACTTGTCTTCCCTTCGGCCTTTCATCGGCCCCTTGGTGTTTCACCAAATTGATGAAACCAATAATAGCACTATTACGATCCAGAGGTGTTCGTCTCATAATTTATTTGGACGACATTCTCATTATGGCAAGTTCATACCAATTAGCCATTCTCCATATGAATTGGACTCTGGATCTGTTATCAAATCTCGGATTCTTAATAAACCAAGACAAATCCATTCTTGTTCCTTCTCAGGAAATGGAATTTCTGGGTTTCTTGATCAATTCTCAGACGGCTCTATTGAGCCTTCCATTGAAGAAATTGAAGACGATTCGCAGGGAAATTCGATCATTACTCAACAAAAACCTAATTTCTCTTCGAGCCATAGCTTGAATTGTGGGTCTCTTATCTGCATCAATTCAGGCCATCTTTCCGGCCCCGTTACACTATCGAGCTCTTCAACGTCTAAAAATTCAGCACTTGAGAGAAGGCTTGGGATACTCAGACGAGATCCAACTATCTTCAGAAGCGAAGGAAGAGTTAATTTGGTGGCTGCACCATATCCAGGAATGGAATGGGAAGACCATTTTCAACCCCCTGCCAGATCTAATTCTGGAATCAGACGCAAGCCTAACTGGATGGGGAGCTCGTTGTGGCCACCTATCCACGGGTGGCAAATGGTCCATCCAGGAATCTCAAATCCACATCAATTGTCTGGAATTGATGGCCGGATTCTTTGCCCTCAAGAGTTTTGTGGGGGACAGAACCCATTGTTGTATACTTTTACGCATGGACAATATTTCAGCGGTCCAATATATCAATCGTTTAGGAGGAACGAATTCCCCTATGTTGGCGAGCATTGCCAAAGACCTATGGCATTTTTGTTTGGACAGGGAGATCATTCTCAAAGCAGAGTACATCCCGGGCCTTTCCAATATAATAGCCGATTGGAATTCCCGCTATCTCAAGGATTACAGCGATTGGAGATTAGATCCTTCTATATTTCACCAACTTCATCTTTTGTGGGGTCCTCTATACTTGGACCTGTTCGCTTCCAGACTGAATCGTCAGATTCAAAGATTCTTCAGTTGGCGCCCGGATCCCGAATCATTAGGGACAGATGCTCTCATACAAATTTGGCCAAATCAGAGACTATATGCGTTTCCCCCCTTCATTCTGATCCCCAGGTTACTTTTCCAGATCTCAATTCAGAAAGCTTCGGTAGTACTAATAACTCCGTGGTGGCCATCACAACCTTGGTTCCCCCAAATATTGGGGATGTTAATAGATTATCCAAGGATCTTACCCAATCTCAACAATTTGTTGTTAGACCCCCTAGGGAATCCACATCCACTGATTGTGTCGCAACAACTTCAACTTGTAGCTTGGTTAATTTCAGGCCAATCCCCTCGGAGTACGTACTTTCTCAATCAACTAGAGACATTTTATCAGAAGCATGGGCTCCAGGCACCAGGATCGCTTATAGATCAGCCTGGAGACTTTGGTCTGATTGGTGCCTACAACGGGATCTGGATCCCATATCGGCACCTATTCCCTGTATCTTGAATTATCTATCGGCTTCTTTTGATTCAGGAAAAGCGTATCGTACGTTGAACCTGTACCGATCAGCCATATCTTTCTATCACTCTCCAGTAAATACTCTCCCCATTGGGAAACATCCGATTGTATGTAAACTTCTAAAAGGCATGCGTTTTAAACGTCCACCCACTCCCAAATATCAATCTACTTGGGATGTCAATTTAATTTTAGAATTATTTAATTCGTGGCAAGATAATGATACTCTTTCGTTAAAACTTCTGTCTTTTAAATTAACTACGTTACTCTGTCTAATATCCATTAAAAGGATTTCTGATGTCAGAATTCTTGATGTATCTCAAAGACAATTCTCCCCTCAAGGAGTTATCTTCTTTATATATAAAAGGACAAAAACTAATATTCGTCAGGTGTTTTATCCATCCTTTCCTCATAACGACAAACTTTGTGTAGTCAAATGTCTTCAAGCATATGAGACTAGAACTTTAACACTTCGACATTCTGCTTGTTCTCAATTACTCATTTCCTTCTGTAAACCTCATTTACCTGTTTCTTCTGCAACTCTAGCTAGATGGGTCAGAAACGTCATGTGTATGGCTGGTATCGATACTTCGGTATTTGGGGCTCATTCTGTTAGAGGAGCAGTATCCACTAAAATAATTCAAACAGGTGGCTCTTTATCAGACCTTCTGAAGGCAGCTAATTGGTCTTCAGATTCAACTTTTAAAACCTTTTATTATAGACCTGATTCCCATATATCTATGTCATTACTATAATTGATTATTATTTTTTGTTTGTTGAATATAATTCGATAACTTTAAACATGCATATAATGCGAGCCTCCTGTCTTGTTATAAAATTGGGGATTTTCCTAGTATTATGACGGAAAATATGGATTTTATAAAAGACAGGAGGCGAGCATTATCCCTCCCTCTACCACCCTTCTAACTATTATATTTTGATATATTTCAGCTTATTAATCAACCAGGGATGTCGACCTACGTTCTTCAATTTATATTCTTTTGGATGATGACCTCTTTCCTCTCTCAAGTTTTCCTCCAATTACATCATTGAAGGAGTCCAAATTGTATACAACCCTATTCAGTCATTCTACAGTTTTTCGAAGTTACAGAAAATTTTTCAGTTGGACCTTACTTATTGGACTTTATGTTGAACTTATCTATCCGCACAAAGAAGAGGAAGAATATGCTTTACCTGAACCTTATATATGGGATCCTGTATTCTCATTGGTTACATTTATCTAGCAAGTTAGGTGGTCACACCTGTACGTTTCACATTGTGTGTAAAGTTTTTTCTTGTGGAATTTAACTGTTTATGGGCTGCTATATGTCTGCAGTAAAGAAGAACAATGCATATAATGCTCGCCTCCTGTCTTTTATAAAATCCATATTTTCCGTCATAATACTAGGAAAATCCCCAATTGTTGCATCCATCTAGAACCCTCAGAACTACAGTGCTATGATGTCACTCACTTCCACAGGCCTTGCAGAGTGTAAACAACAACAACCCAGCTTTGTTGTGTATGTAACCATAGGGATTTGTGATGTCACCTAGAACCTTCACAGCAGCGACAGCTTTATGAGGAGCATCAGCACTGCTCTGCCTGAGCAGAACCATCACCGCCATAGGTTGTCAAATAACCCGGGTTTAACCCACACAGGTAAGTCCAATGGGGTGCAGGCATGTCCTCTATGCTTACAGCTTCCCGTGGGTGTTGGTTTGATACCGTTTGGGGACAGCCAAGGAGGCATCTGCAGGCAACAAAGGTAGGTGTGTGCTTGTGTGTGTGTTTCCTATGCAGATCCTAAGCCCAGTGTCACATGCAAGTAGGAGGAGTAAGAAGGGTTCCTGGCAAATCCGGGTTATGGATTGCATTTAAAAAGGCCCCGTGGGAGTGCAATGGGCCCCTGTCTTGCTGCTTAGCAATAATGGTATGGGTTTAGGTTCTGCTGTGTGTACTGGTGGTTGACTGCCCCCCAGCCCAGAGTGTGCATGGAAAATTGTCTGGCAGCCTCCCTGACAGCAAGCAGTGATAGTGCCCATGAAGGGCACCTTGTTGGGCCCGCCCCTTTCACGGTTATCGCTTCTCGGCCTTTTGGCTAAGATCAAGTGTAGTATCTGTTCTTATCAGTTTAATATCTGATACGTCCCCTATCTGGGGACCATATATTAAATGGATTTTTGAGAACGGGGGCCGATTTCGAAGCTTGCTTCCGTCGCCCTATGCATTGACCCGATATGGCAGTATCTTCGGGTACAGTGCACCACCCCCTTACAGGGTTAAAAAGAAAGATTCCTACTTTCATTGCTACCTGCTTGCTGGCTAGCCAGCTAGCCAGCCCTGTGGGCCTTGCTGCTGCTGCAGCCAAAAAACAAAAGGTGGTGCTGCTGCTGCTTCTGCTGCTTCTGCTTGTGTCTGGCCGCTGTTGGAGCGTGCAGGCACAGGACTTCTGCTGCTGCTGACTAAATGGCCTCCTTAATTGGATCATTTGAGTAGCCAGCACACCTGTGCAGGTAGGGCATGACATGTTAGGCAGCTGCCTTGATAGCGGGTGGGTGCTGAATGTTCCTAATTGACAAAATAAGATTAATGCTTATGAAGAAATATAAAATCTCATCCCTTCCCCAATATCGCGCCACACCCCTACCCCTTAATTCCCTGGTTGAACTTGATGGACATATGTCTTTTTTCGACCGTACTAACTATGTAACTATGTAACATAACATGGGGGGGGGGGGGGGTCTCCTGGCTGTTCACACAGGTGTGTCATTGCTGTACATTGACCATGCATTGCTTCTGTGGTATTGCAAAGGCAAAGACAAATGCTTCCAGCCATCCATTGCACTAATGGATTGGTCATCAGCTGGCTGTCTATGTCCCGCATCAATATAGACCAAAGTACAGAGGGTTAGGCTATGCTATTGTGCACCTACCTGATGCATCAGAAGGTGCGAGGCCCTTGCTAAATTCTGTGCACAGACTTTGAGATCTATACTTTAGACTGTATCTAAACCTGCTCCAACATGGACTGACATTCTGGCCTACTTTCAGCCGATGCGACTTGTCTGTCGCTGAACAGTCGCTTTTTATGTATTCAGCACCTATGTATAATGTTGTAAAAATGCTCTAGAAGCTAAAGTCGCAGAAATGTCACACATATTTGGCCTGCAACTTTCTGTGCGACAAATTCAGACAGGAAAAATCAGTATAAATCCTTAGAAAATTATCCCCCAGTGTCTCCATCTGCTGGCGGTATTGAATAAGCATTGCTGCACTGATGGGGTATGCATTAGACGAAAAAAAAGAAGAAAAAGAAGAATAATACGCCCAGAAAAGAGGCGAAAAGGAGAAAAACGTAAAAAAACGTGAAAAAAAAGTAAGAGGAAGAGAAGGGAAAAAAAGGTGGAAATGGGTTTAAAAGTGATTTCGGCGGAGAAATATATATATATATATATATATATATATATATATATATATATATACGCGCACACACACACATATATATAAACGTATTCTCCGTTGAGATATTGCAGCCGCTGCTGTGTCCAGGCCCAGGAGCCTTAGCACTGTGCTGTGATGTCACTCAATACCACTGACATCACTAGGTGTAAACAACATCTCTCCTTTGCTGTGTATGTGACTATGGAGCTGTTTGGTGATGTCGTCTATTATGGCCTTCATAGAAGCAACAGGAGATTGTTGCATCCATCTAGAACCCTCAGAACTACAGTGCTATGATGTCACTCACTTCCACAGGCCTTGCAGAGTGTAAACAACAACAACCCAGCTTTGTTGTGTATGTAACCATAGGGATTTGTGATGTCACCTAGAACCTTCACAGCAGCGACAGCTTTATGAGGAGCATCAGCACTGCTCTGCCTGAGCAGAACCATCACCGCCATAGGTTGTCAAATAACCCGGGTTTAACCCACACAGGTAAGTCCAATGGGGTGCAGGCATGTCCTCTATGCTTACAGCTTCCCGTGGGTGTTGGTTTGATACCGTTTGGGGACAGCCAAGGAGGCATCTGCAGGCAACAAAGGTAGGTGTGTGCTTGTGTGTGTGTTTCCTATGCAGATCCTAAGCCCAGTGTCACATGCAAGTAGGAGGAGTAAGAAGGGTTCCTGGCAAATCCGGGTTATGGATTGCATTTAAAAAGGCCCCGTGGGAGTGCAATGGGCCCCTGTCTTGCTGCTTAGCAATAATGGTATGGGTTTAGGTTCTGCTGTGTGTACTGGTGGTTGACTGCCCCCCAGCCCAGAGTGTGCATGGAAAATTGTCTGGCAGCCTCCCTGACAGCAAGCAGTGATAGTGCCCATGAAGGGCACCTTGTTGGGCCCGCCCCTTTCACGGTTATCGCTTCTCGGCCTTTTGGCTAAGATCAAGTGTAGTATCTGTTCTTATCAGTTTAATATCTGATACGTCCCCTATCTGGGGACCATATATTAAATGGATTTTTGAGAACGGGGGCCGATTTCGAAGCTTGCTTCCGTCGCCCTATGCATTGACCCGATATGGCAGTATCTTCGGGTACAGTGCACCACCCCCTTACAGGGTTAAAAAGAAAGATTCCTACTTTCATTGCTACCTGCTTGCTGGCTAGCCAGCTAGCCAGCCCTGTGGGCCTTGCTGCTGCTGCAGCCAAAAAACAAAAGGTGGTGCTGCTGCTGCTTCTGCTGCTTCTGCTTCTGCTTGTGTCTGGCCGCTGTTGGAGCGTCCAGGCACAGGACTTCTGCTGCTGCTGACTAAATGGCCTCCTTAATTGGATCATTTGAGTAGCCAGCACACCTGTGCAGGTAGGGCATGACATGATAGGCAGCTGCCTTGATAGCGGGTGGGTGCTGAATGTTCCTAATTGACAAAATAAGATTAATGCTTATGAAGAAATATAAAATCTCATCCCTTCCCCAATATCGCGCCACACCCCTACCCCTTAATTCCCTGGTTGAACTTGATGGACATATGTCTTTTTTCGACCGTACTAACTATGTAACTATGTAACATAACATGGGGGGGGGGGGGGTCTCCTGGCTGTTCACACAGGTGTGTCATTGCTGTACATTGACCATGCATTGCTTCTGTGGTATTGCAAAGGCAAAGACAAATGCTTCCAGCCATCCATTGCACTAATGGATTGGTCATCAGCTGGCTGTCTATGTCCCGCATCAATATAGACCAAAGTACAGAGGGTTAGGCTATGCTATTGTGCACCTACCTGATGCATCAGAAGGTGCGAGGCCCTTGCTAAATTCTGTGCACAGACTTTGAGATCTATACTTTAGACTGTATCTAAACCTGCTCCAACATGGACTGACATTCTGGCCTACTTTCAGCCGATGCGACTTGTCTGTCGCTGAACAGTCGCTTTTTATGTATTCAGCACCTATGTATAATGTTGTAAAAATGCTCTAGAAGCTAAAGTCGCAGAAATGTCACACATATTTGGCCTGCAACTTTCTGTGCGACAAATTCAGACAGGAAAAATCAGTATAAATCCTTAGAAAATTATCCCCCAGTGTCTCCATCTGCTGGCGGTATTGAATAAGCATTGCTGCACTGATGGGGTATGCATTAGACGAAAAAAAAGAAGAAAAAGAAGAATAATACGCCCAGAAAAGAGGCGAAAAGGAGAAAAACGTAAAAAAACGTGAAAAAAAAGTAAGAGGAAGAGAAGGGAAAAAAAGGTGGAAATGGGTTTAAAAGTGATTTCGGCGGAGAATATATATATATATATATATATATATATATATATATATATATATATATATATATATATACGCGCACACACACACATATATATAAACGTATTCTCCGTTGAGATATTGCAGCCGCTGCTGTGTCCAGGCCCAGGAGCCTTAGCACTGTGCTGTGATGTCACTCAATACCACTGACATCACTAGGTGTAAACAACATCTCTCCTTTGCTGTGTATGTGACTATGGAGCTGTTTGGTGATGTCGTCTATTATGGCCTTCATAGAAGCAACAGGAGATTGTTGCATCCATCTAGAACCCTCAGAACTACAGTGCTATGATGTCACTCACTTCCACAGGCCTTGCAGAGTGTAAACAACAACAACCCAGCTTTGTTGTGTATGTAACCATAGGGATTTGTGATGTCACCTAGAACCTTCACAGCAGCGACAGCTTTATGAGGAGCATCAGCACTGCTCTGCCTGAGCAGAACCATCACCGCCATAGGTTGTCAAATAACCCGGGTTTAACCCACACAGGTAAGTCCAATGGGGTGCAGGCATGTCCTCTATGCTTACAGCTTCCCGTGGGTGTTGGTTTGATACCGTTTGGGGACAGCCAAGGAGGCATCTGCAGGCAACAAAGGTAGGTGTGTGCTTGTGTGTGTGTTTCCTATGCAGATCCTAAGCCCAGTGTCACATGCAAGTAGGAGGAGTAAGAAGGGTTCCTGGCAAATCCGGGTTATGGATTGCATTTAAAAAGGCCCCGTGGGAGTGCAATGGGCCCCTGTCTTGCTGCTTAGCAATAATGGTATGGGTTTAGGTTCTGCTGTGTGTACTGGTGGTTGACTGCCCCCCAGCCCAGAGTGTGCATGGAAAATTGTCTGGCAGCCTCCCTGACAGCAAGCAGTGATAGTGCCCATGAAGGGCACCTTGTTGGGCCCGCCCCTTTCACGGTTATCGCTTCTCGGCCTTTTGGCTAAGATCAAGTGTAGTATCTGTTCTTATCAGTTTAATATCTGATACGTCCCCTATCTGGGGACCATATATTAAATGGATTTTTGAGAACGGGGGCCGATTTCGAAGCTTGCTTCCGTCGCCCTATGCATTGACCCGATATGGCAGTATCTTCGGGTACAGTGCACCACCCCCTTACAGGGTTAAAAAGAAAGATTCCTACTTTCATTGCTACCTGCTTGCTGGCTAGCCAGCTAGCCAGCCCTGTGGGCCTTGCTGCTGCTGCAGCCAAAAAACAAAAGGTGGTGCTGCTGCTGCTTCTGCTTCTGCTTGTGTCTGGCCGCTGTTGGAGCGTCCAGGCACAGGACTTCTGCTGCTGCTGACTAAATGGCCTCCTTAATTGGATCATTTGAGTAGCCAGCACACCTGTGCAGGTAGGGCATGACATGATAGGCAGCTGCCTTGATAGCGGGTGGGTGCTGAATGTTCCTAATTGACAAAATAAGATTAATGCTTATGAAGAAATATAAAATCTCATCCCTTCCCCAATATCGCACCACACCCCTACCCCTTAATTCCCTGGTTGAACTTGATGGACATATGTCTTTTTTCGACCGTACTAACTATGTAACTATGTAACATAACATGGGGGGGGGGTCTCCTGGCTGTTCACACAGGTGTGTCATTGCTGTACATTGACCATGCATTGCTTCTGTGGTATTGCAAAGGCAAAGACAAATGCTTCCAGCCATCCATTGCACTAATGGATTGGTCATCAGCTGGCTGTCTATGTCCCGCATCAATATAGACCAAAGTACAGAGGGTTAGGCTATGCTATTGTGCACCTACCTGATGCATCAGAAGGTGCGAGGCCCTTGCTAAATTCTGTGCACAGACTTTGAGATCTATACTTTAGACTGTATCTAAACCTGCTCCAACATGGACTGACATTCTGGCCTACTTTCAGCCGATGCGACTTGTCTGTCGCTGAACAGTCGCTTTTTATGTATTCAGCACCTATGTATAATGTTGTAAAAATGCTCTAGAAGCTAAAGTCGCAGAAATGTCACACATATTTGGCCTGCAACTTTCTGTGCGACAAATTCAGACAGGAAAAATCAGTATAAATCCTTAGAAAATTATCCCCCAGTGTCTCCATCTGCTGGCGGTATTGAATAAGCATTGCTGCACTGATGGGGTATGCATTAGACGAAAAAAAAGAAGAAAAAGAAGAATAATACGCCCAGAAAAGAGGCGAAAAGGAGAAAAACGTAAAAAAACGTGAAAAAAAAGTAAGAGGAAGAGAAGGGAAAAAAAGGTGGAAATGGGTTTAAAAGTGATTTCGGCGGAGAAATATATATATATATATATATATATATATATATATATATATATATATATGCGCACACACACACATATATATAAACGTATTCTCCGTTGAGATATTGCAGCCGCTGCTGTGTCCAGGCCCAGGAGCCTTAGCACTGTGCTGTGATGTCACTCAATACCACTGACATCACTAGGTGTAAACAACATCTCTCCTTTGCTGTGTATGTGACTATGGAGCTGTTTGGTGATGTCGTCTATTATGGCCTTCATAGAAGCAACAGGAGATTGTTGCATCCATCTAGAACCCTCAGAACTACAGTGCTATGATGTCACTCACTTCCACAGGCCTTGCAGAGTGTAAACAACAACAACCCAGCTTTGTTGTGTATGTAACCATAGGGATTTGTGATGTCACCTAGAACCTTCACAGCAGCGACAGCTTTATGAGGAGCATCAGCACTGCTCTGCCTGAGCAGAACCATCACCGCCATAGGTTGTCAAATAACCCGGGTTTAACCCACACAGGTAAGTCCAATGGGGTGCAGGCATGTCCTCTATGCTTACAGCTTCCCGTGGGTGTTGGTTTGATACCGTTTGGGGACAGCCAAGGAGGCATCTGCAGGCAACAAAGGTAGGTGTGTGCTTGTGTGTGTGTTTCCTATGCAGATCCTAAGCCCAGTGTCACATGCAAGTAGGAGGAGTAAGAAGGGTTCCTGGCAAATCCGGGTTATGGATTGCATTTAAAAAGGCCCCGTGGGAGTGCAATGGGCCCCTGTCTTGCTGCTTAGCAATAATGGTATGGGTTTAGGTTCTGCTGTGTGTACTGGTGGTTGACTGCCCCCCAGCCCAGAGTGTGCATGGAAAATTGTCTGGCAGCCTCCCTGACAGCAAGCAGTGATAGTGCCCATGAAGGGCACCTTGTTGGGCCCGCCCCTTTCACGGTTATCGCTTCTCGGCCTTTTGGCTAAGATCAAGTGTAGTATCTGTTCTTATCAGTTTAATATCTGATACGTCCCCTATCTGGGGACCATATATTAAATGGATTTTTGAGAACGGGGGCCGATTTCGAAGCTTGCTTCCGTCGCCCTATGCATTGACCCGATATGGCAGTATCTTCGGGTACAGTGCACCACCCCCTTACAGGGTTAAAAAGAAAGATTCCTACTTTCATTGCTACCTGCTTGCTGGCTAGCCAGCTAGCCAGCCCTGTGGGCCTTGCTGCTGCTGCAGCCAAAAAACAAAAGGTGGTGCTGCTGCTGCTTCTGCTGCTTCTGCTTCTGCTTGTGTCTGGCCGCTGTTGGAGCGTCCAGGCACAGGACTTCTGCTGCTGCTGACTAAATGGCCTCCTTAATTGGATCATTTGAGTAGCCAGCACACCTGTGCAGGTAGGGCATGACATGATAGGCAGCTGCCTTGATAGCGGGTGGGTGCTGAATGTTCCTAATTGACAAAATAAGATTAATGCTTATGAAGAAATATAAAATCTCATCCCTTCCCCAATATCGCGCCACACCCCTACCCCTTAATTCCCTGGTTGAACTTGATGGACATATGTCTTTTTTCGACCGTACTAACTATGTAACTATGTAACATAACATGGGGGGGGGGGGGTCTCCTGGCTGTTCACACAGGTGTGTCATTGCTGTACATTGACCATGCATTGCTTCTGTGGTATTGCAAAGGCAAAGACAAATGCTTCCAGCCATCCATTGCACTAATGGATTGGTCATCAGCTGGCTGTCTATGTCCCGCATCAATATAGACCAAAGTACAGAGGGTTAGGCTATGCTATTGTGCACCTGCCTGATGCATCAGAAGGTGCGAGGCCCTTGCTAAATTCTGTGCACAGACTTTGAGATCTATACTTTAGACTGTATCTAAACCTGCTCCAACATGGACTGACATTCTGGCCTACTTTCAGCCGATGCGACTTGTCTGTCGCTGAACAGTCGCTTTTTATGTATTCAGCACCTATGTATAATGTTGTAAAAATGCTCTAGAAGCTAAAGTCGCAGAAATGTCACACATATTTGGCCTGCAACTTTCTGTGCGACAAATTCAGACAGGAAAAATCAGTATAAATCCTTAGAAAATTATCCCCCAGTGTCTCCATCTGCTGGCGGTATTGAATAAGCATTGCTGCACTGATGGGGTATGCATTAGACGAAAAAAAAGAAGAAAAAGAAGAATAATACGCCCAGAAAAGAGGCGAAAAGGAGAAAAACGTAAAAAAACGTGAAAAAAAAGTAAGAGGAAGAGAAGGGAAAAAAAGGTGGAAATGGGTTTAAAAGTGATTTCGGCGGAGAATATATATATATATATATATATATATATATATATATATATATACGCGCACACACACACATATATATAAACGTATTCTCCGTTGAGATATTGCAGCCGCTGCTGTGTCCAGGCCCAGGAGCCTTAGCACTGTGCTGTGATGTCACTCAATACCACTGACATCACTAGGTGTAAACAACATCTCTCCTTTGCTGTGTATGTGACTATGGAGCTGTTTGGTGATGTCGTCTATTATGGCCTTCATAGAAGCAACAGGAGATTGTTGCATCCATCTAGAACCCTCAGAACTACAGTGCTATGATGTCACTCACTTCCACAGGCCTTGCAGAGTGTAAACAACAACAACCCAGCTTTGTTGTGTATGTAACCATAGGGATTTGTGATGTCACCTAGAACCTTCACAGCAGCGACAGCTTTATGAGGAGCATCAGCACTGCTCTGCCTGAGCAGAACCATCACCGCCATAGGTTGTCAAATAACCCGGGTTTAACCCACACAGGTAAGTCCAATGGGGTGCAGGCATGTCCTCTATGCTTACAGCTTCCCGTGGGTGTTGGTTTGATACCGTTTGGGGACAGCCAAGGAGGCATCTGCAGGCAACAAAGGTAGGTGTGTGCTTGTGTGTGTGTTTCCTATGCAGATCCTAAGCCCAGTGTCACATGCAAGTAGGAGGAGTAAGAAGGGTTCCTGGCAAATCCGGGTTATGGATTGCATTTAAAAAGGCCCCGTGGGAGTGCAATGGGCCCCTGTCTTGCTGCTTAGCAATAATGGTATGGGTTTAGGTTCTGCTGTGTGTACTGGTGGTTGACTGCCCCCCAGCCCAGAGTGTGCATGGAAAATTGTCTGGCAGCCTCCCTGACAGCAAGCAGTGATAGTGCCCATGAAGGGCACCTTGTTGGGCCCGCCCCTTTCACGGTTATCGCTTCTCGGCCTTTTGGCTAAGATCAAGTGTAGTATCTGTTCTTATCAGTTTAATATCTGATACGTCCCCTATCTGGGGACCATATATTAAATGGATTTTTGAGAACGGGGGCCGATTTCGAAGCTTGCTTCCGTCGCCCTATGCATTGACCCGATATGGCAGTATCTTCGGGTACAGTGCACCACCCCCTTACAGGGTTAAAAAGAAAGATTCCTACTTTCATTGCTACCTGCTTGCTGGCTAGCCAGCTAGCCAGCCCTGTGGGCCTTGCTGCTGCTGCAGCCAAAAAACAAAAGGTGGTGCTGCTGCTGCTTCTGCTGCTTCTGCTTCTGCTTGTGTCTGGCCGCTGTTGGAGCGTCCAGGCACAGGACTTCTGCTGCTGCTGACTAAATGGCCTCCTTAATTGGATCATTTGAGTAGCCAGCACACCTGTGCAGGTAGGGCATGACATGATAGGCAGCTGCCTTGATAGCGGGTGGGTGCTGAATGTTCCTAATTGACAAAATAAGATTAATGCTTATGAAGAAATATAAAATCTCATCCCTTCCCCAATATCGCGCCACACCCCTACCCCTTAATTCCCTGGTTGAACTTGATGGACATATGTCTTTTTTCGACCGTACTAACTATGTAACTATGTAACATAACATGGGGGGGGGGGGGGGTCTCCTGGCTGTTCACACAGGTGTGTCATTGCTGTACATTGACCATGCATTGCTTCTGTGGTATTGCAAAGGCAAAGACAAATGCTTCCAGCCATCCATTGCACTAATGGATTGGTCATCAGCTGGCTGTCTATGTCCCGCATCAATATAGACCAAAGTACAGAGGGTTAGGCTATGCTATTGTGCACCTACCTGATGCATCAGAAGGTGCGAGGCCCTTGCTAAATTCTGTGCACAGACTTTGAGATCTATACTTTAGACTGTATCTAAACCTGCTCCAACATGGACTGACATTCTGGCCTACTTTCAGCCGATGCGACTTGTCTGTCGCTGAACAGTCGCTTTTTATGTATTCAGCACCTATGTATAATGTTGTAAAAATGCTCTAGAAGCTAAAGTCGCAGAAATGTCACACATATTTGGCCTGCAACTTTCTGTGCGACAAATTCAGACAGGAAAAATCAGTATAAATCCTTAGAAAATTATCCCCCAGTGTCTCCATCTGCTGGCGGTATTGAATAAGCATTGCTGCACTGATGGGGTATGCATTAGACGAAAAAAAAGAAGAAAAAGAAGAATAATACGCCCAGAAAAGAGGCGAAAAGGAGAAAAACGTAAAAAAACGTGAAAAAAAAGTAAGAGGAAGAGAAGGGAAAAAAAGGTGGAAATGGGTTTAAAAGTGATTTCGGCGGAGAAATATATATATATATATATATATATATATATATATATATATATATATATATATATATACGCGCACACACACACATATATATAAACGTATTCTCCGTTGAGATATTGCAGCCGCTGCTGTGTCCAGGCCCAGGAGCCTTAGCACTGTGCTGTGATGTCACTCAATACCACTGACATCACTAGGTGTAAACAACATCTCTCCTTTGCTGTGTATGTGACTATGGAGCTGTTTGGTGATGTCGTCTATTATGGCCTTCATAGAAGCAACAGGAGATTGTTGCATCCATCTAGAACCCTCAGAACTACAGTGCTATGATGTCACTCACTTCCACAGGCCTTGCAGAGTGTAAACAACAACAACCCAGCTTTGTTGTGTATGTAACCATAGGGATTTGTGATGTCACCTAGAACCTTCACAGCAGCGACAGCTTTATGAGGAGCATCAGCACTGCTCTGCCTGAGCAGAACCATCACCGCCATAGGTTGTCAAATAACCCGGGTTTAACCCACACAGGTAAGTCCAATGGGGTGCAGGCATGTCCTCTATGCTTACAGCTTCCCGTGGGTGTTGGTTTGATACCGTTTGGGGACAGCCAAGGAGGCATCTGCAGGCAACAAAGGTAGGTGTGTGCTTGTGTGTGTGTTTCCTATGCAGATCCTAAGCCCAGTGTCACATGCAAGTAGGAGGAGTAAGAAGGGTTCCTGGCAAATCCGGGTTATGGATTGCATTTAAAAAGGCCCCGTGGGAGTGCAATGGGCCCCTGTCTTGCTGCTTAGCAATAATGGTATGGGTTTAGGTTCTGCTGTGTGTACTGGTGGTTGACTGCCCCCCAGCCCAGAGTGTGCATGGAAAATTGTCTGGCAGCCTCCCTGACAGCAAGCAGTGATAGTGCCCATGAAGGGCACCTTGTTGGGCCCGCCCCTTTCACGGTTATCGCTTCTCGGCCTTTTGGCTAAGATCAAGTGTAGTATCTGTTCTTATCAGTTTAATATCTGATACGTCCCCTATCTGGGACCATATATTAAATGGATTTTTGAGAACGGGGGCCGATTTCGAAGCTTGCTTCCGTCGCCCTATGCATTGACCCGATATGGCAGTATCTTCGGGTACAGTGCACCACCCCCTTACAGGGTTAAAAAGAAAGATTCCTACTTTCATTGCTACCTGCTTGCTGGCTAGCCAGCTAGCCAGCCCTGTGGGCCTTGCTGCTGCTGCAGCCAAAAAACAAAAGGTGGTGCTGCTGCTGCTTCTGCTGCTTCTGCTTCTGCTTGTGTCTGGCCGCTGTTGGAGCGTCCAGGCACAGGACTTCTGCTGCTGCTGACTAAATGGCCTCCTTAATTGGATCATTTGAGTAGCCAGCACACCTGTGCAGGTAGGGCATGACATGATAGGCAGCTGCCTTGATAGCGGGTGGGTGCTGAATGTTCCTAATTGACAAAATAAGATTAATGCTTATGAAGAAATATAAAATCTCATCCCTTCCCCAATATCGCGCCACACCCCTACCCCTTAATTCCCTGGTTGAACTTGATGGACATATGTCTTTTTTCGACCGTACTAACTATGTAACTATGTAACATAACATGGGGGGGGGGGGGGTCTCCTGGCTGTTCACACAGGTGTGTCATTGCTGTACATTGACCATGCATTGCTTCTGTGGTATTGCAAAGGCAAAGACAAATGCTTCCAGCCATCCATTGCACTAATGGATTGGTCATCAGCTGGCTGTCTATGTCCCGCATCAATATAGACCAAAGTACAGAGGGTTAGGCTATGCTATTGTGCACCTACCTGATGCATCAGAAGGTGCGAGGCCCTTGCTAAATTCTGTGCACAGACTTTGAGATCTATACTTTAGACTGTATCTAAACCTGCTCCAACATGGACTGACATTCTGGCCTACTTTCAGCCGATGCGACTTGTCTGTCGCTGAACAGTCGCTTTTTATGTATTCAGCACCTATGTATAATGTTGTAAAAATGCTCTAGAAGCTAAAGTCGCAGAAATGTCACACATATTTGGCCTGCAACTTTCTGTGCGACAAATTCAGACAGGAAAAATCAGTATAAATCCTTAGAAAATTATCCCCCAGTGTCTCCATCTGCTGGCGGTATTGAATAAGCATTGCTGCACTGATGGGGTATGCATTAGACGAAAAAAAAGAAGAAAAAGAAGAATAATACGCCCAGAAAAGAGGCGAAAAGGAGAAAAACGTAAAAAAACGTGAAAAAAAAGTAAGAGGAAGAGAAGGGAAAAAAAGGTGGAAATGGGTTTAAAAGTGATTTCGGCGGAGAAATATATATATATATATATATATATATATATATATATATATATATATACGCGCACACACACACATATATATAAACGTATTCTCCGTTGAGATATTGCAGCCGCTGCTGTGTCCAGGCCCAGGAGCCTTAGCACTGTGCTGTGATGTCACTCAATACCACTGACATCACTAGGTGTAAACAACATCTCTCCTTTGCTGTGTATGTGACTATGGAGCTGTTTGGTGATGTCGTCTATTATGGCCTTCATAGAAGCAACAGGAGATTGTTGCATCCATCTAGAACCCTCAGAACTACAGTGCTATGATGTCACTCACTTCCACAGGCCTTGCAGAGTGTAAACAACAACAACCCAGCTTTGTTGTGTATGTAACCATAGGGATTTGTGATGTCACCTAGAACCTTCACAGCAGCGACAGCTTTATGAGGAGCATCAGCACTGCTCTGCCTGAGCAGAACCATCACCGCCATAGGTTGTCAAATAACCCGGGTTTAACCCACACAGGTAAGTCCAATGGGGTGCAGGCATGTCCTCTATGCTTACAGCTTCCCGTGGGTGTTGGTTTGATACCGTTTGGGGACAGCCAAGGAGGCATCTGCAGGCAACAAAGGTAGGTGTGTGCTTGTGTGTGTGTTTCCTATGCAGATCCTAAGCCCAGTGTCACATGCAAGTAGGAGGAGTAAGAAGGGTTCCTGGCAAATCCGGGTTATGGATTGCATTTAAAAAGGCCCCGTGGGAGTGCAATGGGCCCCTGTCTTGCTGCTTAGCAATAATGGTATGGGTTTAGGTTCTGCTGTGTGTACTGGTGGTTGACTGCCCCCCAGCCCAGAGTGTGCATGGAAAATTGTCTGGCAGCCTCCCTGACAGCAAGCAGTGATAGTGCCCATGAAGGGCACCTTGTTGGGCCCGCCCCTTTCACGGTTATCGCTTCTCGGCCTTTTGGCTAAGATCAAGTGTAGTATCTGTTCTTATCAGTTTTCATGCTGGTGGGGATGGGTGCTGCATGGAGGATGCAGGTGTACCAGGGCTTTCCGGGGCTGGTTCTGAGGAATCAGCTCGACGGCTGCCCCGATGTGACCTGTTCCCTCCGGGTCTCGCCATGAGGCTGAGAGGGTCTAGAGCCGAGGTACTTTTGTGCCTCGGGGAGTGGTGACCCCGAGGTGCCGAAACTCACTGGGAGAATAGACTCACTGAGTTGAAGCACGGGCACCATAATCTCTTCACCTTGTGGCACTCACCTCTTGATTCCCGGCCTTCTGGCTAGGATCAGAGAAATTTTTATAGATCCGGCCGGATGTCCGGGCAGTATATCTGCACACATTCACTTATTTATTTCTTTTTTGTCTCACTGTGTCACTTTTTGTGTGTTGTGTGTTCACAGGATTTGTCAGGATGCGGTAGCCCTTCTGGGTGTCCCTCCTGGCGGTCTAGGGGAGGTGTGTGTGGCCATTAGGTTCCGCACCTCCCTGCAAACACCCCGGGTACTCCTGCTTTGGCAGGGTACCTACCGTAATCGGCTCTGCGGGCAGATACCTTGGCTAACGCCAAGGGGGATGCCGGGAGCATTTGTGGTCCCCTAGTAGCTTCGGCGAAAAGGGACATCGAACCTGGAACCTCGCAGGTACCTTTTGGTCCGGAGGCGAAGGGTAAGGTTTGTTGGGGGGCCTCTCTCCTATCGGAGAAGGGCTTGCGATAGACCGCATCCTTTGTGCACGTTTTTTTAGTGTAACACGTTTGCACTTTTTCTTGCACTTTGGGTGAATCGAAAGCACGTTCCTCGGCTTTAGATAAAAAAAAAAAAAAAAAAAAATCTGTTCTTATCAGTTTAATATCTGATACGTCCCCTATCTGGGGACCATATATTAAATGGATTTTTGAGAACGGGGGCCGATTTCGAAGCTTGCTTCCGTCGCCCTATGCATTGACCCGATATGGCAGTATCTTCGGGTACAGTGCACCACCCCCTTACAGGGTTAAAAAGAAAGATTCCTACTTTCATTGCTACCTGCTTGCTGGCTAGCCAGCTAGCCAGCCCTGTGGGCCTTGCTGCTGCTGCAGCCAAAAAACAAAAGGTGGTGCTGCTGCTGCTTCTGCTGCTTCTGCTTCTGCTTGTGTCTGGCCGCTGTTGGAGCGTCCAGGCACAGGACTTCTGCTGCTGCTGACTAAATGGCCTCCTTAATTGGATCATTTGAGTAGCCAGCACACCTGTGCAGGTAGGGCATGACATGATAGGCAGCTGCCTTGATAGCGGGTGGGTGCTGAATGTTCCTAATTGACAAAATAAGATTAATGCTTATGAAGAAATATAAAATCTCATCCCTTCCCCAATATCGCGCCACACCCCTACCCCTTAATTCCCTGGTTGAACTTGATGGACATATGTCTTTTTTCGACCGTACTAACTATGTAACTATGTAACATAACATGGGGGGGGGGGGGTCTCCTGGCTGTTCACACAGGTGTGTCATTGCTGTACATTGACCATGCATTGCTTCTGTGGTATTGCAAAGGCAAAGACAAATGCTTCCAGCCATCCATTGCACTAATGGATTGGTCATCAGCTGGCTGTCTATGTCCCGCATCAATATAGACCAAAGTACAGAGGGTTAGGCTATGCTATTGTGCACCTACCTGATGCATCAGAAGGTGCGAGGCCCTTGCTAAATTCTGTGCACAGACTTTGAGATCTATACTTTAGACTGTATCTAAACCTGCTCCAACATGGACTGACATTCTGGCCTACTTTCAGCCGATGCGACTTGTCTGTCGCTGAACAGTCGCTTTTTATGTATTCAGCACCTATGTATAATGTTGTAAAAATGCTCTAGAAGCTAAAGTCGCAGAAATGTCACACATATTTGGCCTGCAACTTTCTGTGCGACAAATTCAGACAGGAAAAATCAGTATAAATCCTTAGAAAATTATCCCCCAGTGTCTCCATCTGCTGGCGGTATTGAATAAGCATTGCTGCACTGATGGGGTATGCATTAGATGAAAAAAAAGAAGAAAAAGAAGAATAATACGCCCAGAAAAGAGGCGAAAAGGAGAAAAACGTAAAAAAACGTGAAAAAAAAGTAAGAGGAAGAGAAGGGAAAAAAAGGTGGAAATGGGTTTAAAAGTGATTTCGGCGGAGAAATATATATATATATATATATATATATATATATATATATATATACGCGCACACACACACATATATATAAACGTATTCTCCGTTGAGATATTGCAGCCGCTGCTGTGTCCAGGCCCAGGAGCCTTAGCACTGTGCTGTGATGTCACTCAATACCACTGACATCACTAGGTGTAAACAACATCTCTCCTTTGCTGTGTATGTGACTATGGAGCTGTTTGGTGATGTCGTCTATTATGGCCTTCATAGAAGCAACAGGAGATTGTTGCATCCATCTAGAACCCTCAGAACTACAGTGCTATGATGTCACTCACTTCCACAGGCCTTGCAGAGTGTAAACAACAACAACCCAGCTTTGTTGTGTATGTAACCATAGGGATTTGTGATGTCACCTAGAACCTTCACAGCAGCGACAGCTTTATGAGGAGCATCAGCACTGCTCTGCCTGAGCAGAACCATCACCGCCATAGGTTGTCAAATAACCCGGGTTTAACCCACACAGGTAAGTCCAATGGGGTGCAGGCATGTCCTCTATGCTTACAGCTTCCCGTGGGTGTTGGTTTGATACCGTTTGGGGACAGCCAAGGAGGCATCTGCAGGCAACAAAGGTAGGTGTGTGCTTGTGTGTGTGTTTCCTATGCAGATCCTAAGCCCATGTCACATGCAAGTAGGAGGAGTAAGAAGGGTTCCTGGCAAATCCGGGTTATGGATTGCATTTAAAAAGGCCCCGTGGGAGTGCAATGGGCCCCTGTCTTGCTGCTTAGCAATAATGGTATGGGTTTAGGTTCTGCTGTGTGTACTGGTGGTTGACTGCCCCCCAGCCCAGAGTGTGCATGGAAAATTGTCTGGCAGCCTCCCTGACAGCAAGCAGTGATAGTGCCCATGAAGGGCACCTTGTTGGGCCCGCCCCTTTCACGGTTATCGCTTCTCGGCCTTTTGGCTAAGATCAAGTGTAGTATCTGTTCTTATCAGTTTAATATCTGATACGTCCCCTATCTGGGGACCATATATTAAATGGATTTTTGAGAACGGGGGCCGATTTCGAAGCTTGCTTCTGTCGCCCTATGCATTGACCCGATATGGCAGTATCTTCGGGTACAGTGCACCACCCCCTTACAGGGTTAAAAAGAAAGATTCCTACTTTCATTGCTACCTGCTTGCTGGCTAGCCAGCCCTGTGGGCCTTGCTGCTGCTGCAGCCAAAAAACAAAAGGTGGTGCTGCTGCTGCTTCTGCTGCTTCTGCTTCTGCTTGTGTCTGGCCGCTGTTGGAGCGTCCAGGCACAGGACTTCTGCTGCTGCTGACTAAATGGCCTCCTTAATTGGATCATTTGAGTAGCCAGCACACCTGTGCAGGTAGGGCATGACATGATAGGCAGCTGCCTTGATAGCGGGTGGGTGCTGAATGTTCCTAATTGACAAAATAAGATTAATGCTTATGAAGAAATACAAAATCTCATCCCTTCCCCAATATCGCGCCACACCCCTACCCCTTAATTCCCTGGTTGAACTTGATGGACATATGTCTTTTTTCGACCGTACTAACTATGTAACTATGTAACATAACATGGGGGGGGGGGGGGTCTCCTGGCTGTTCACACAGGTGTGTCATTGCTGTACATTGACCATGCATTGCTTCTGTGGTATTGCAAAGGCAAAGACAAATGCTTCCAGCCACCCATTGCACTAATGGATTGGTCATCAGCTGGCTGTCTATGTCCCGCATCAATATAGACCAAAGTACAGAGGGTTAGGCTATGCTATTGTGCACCTACCTGATGCATCAGAAGGTGCGAGGCCCTTGCTAAATTCTGTGCACAGACTTTGAGATCTATACTTTAGACTGTATCTAAACCTGCTCCAACATGGACTGACATTCTGGCCTACTTTCAGCCGATGCGACTTGTCTGTCGCTGAACAGTCGCTTTTTATGTATTCAGCACCTATGTATAATGTTGTAAAAATGCTCTAGAAGCTAAAGTCGCAGAAATGTCACACATATTTGGCCTGCAACTTTCTGTGCGACAAATTCAGACAGGAAAAATCAGTATAAATCCTTAGAAAATTATCCCCCAGTGTCTCCATCTGCTGGCGGTATTGAATAAGCATTGCTGCACTGATGGGGTATGCATTAGACGAAAAAAAAGAAGAAAAAGAAGAATAATACGCCCAGAAAAGAGGCGAAAAGGAGAAAAACGTAAAAAAACGTGAAAAAAAAGTAAGAGGAAGAGAAGGGAAAAAAAGGTGGAAATGGGTTTAAAAGTGATTTCGGCGGAGAAATATATATATATATATATATATATATATATATATATATATACGCGCACACACACACATATATATAAACGTATTCTCCGTTGAGATATTGCAGCCGCTGCTGTGTCCAGGCCCAGGAGCCTTAGCACTGTGCTGTGATGTCACTCAATACCACTGACATCACTAGGTGTAAACAACATCTCTCCTTTGCTGTGTATGTGACTATGGAGCTGTTTGGTGATGTCGTCTATTATGGCCTTCATAGAAGCAACAGGAGATTGTTGCATCCATCTAGAACCCTCAGAACTACAGTGCTATGATGTCACTCACTTCCACAGGCCTTGCAGAGTGTAAACAACAACAACCCAGCTTTGTTGTGTATGTAACCATAGGGATTTGTGATGTCACCTAGAACCTTCACAGCAGCGACAGCTTTATGAGGAGCATCAGCACTGCTCTGCCTGAGCAGAACCATCACCGCCATAGGTTGTCAAATAACCCGGGTTTAACCCACACAGGTAAGTCCAATGGGGTGCAGGCATGTCCTCTATGCTTACAGCTTCCCGTGGGTGTTGGTTTGATACCGTTTGGGGACAGCCAAGGAGGCATCTGCAGGCAACAAAGGTAGGTGTGTGCTTGTGTGTGTGTTTCCTATGCAGATCCTAAGCCCAGTGTCACATGCAAGTAGGAGGAGTAAGAAGGGTTCCTGGCAAATCCGGGTTATGGATTGCATTTAAAAAGGCCCCGTGGGAGTGCAATGGGCCCCTGTCTTGCTGCTTAGCAATAATGGTATGGGTTTAGGTTCTGCTGTGTGTACTGGTGGTTGACTGCCCCCCAGCCCAGAGTGTGCATGGAAAATTGTCTGGCAGCCTCCCTGACAGCAAGCAGTGATAGTGCCCATGAAGGGCACCTTGTTGGGCCCGCCCCTTTCACGGTTATCGCTTCTCGGCCTTTTGGCTAAGATCAAGTGTAGTATCTGTTCTTATCAGTTTTTCATGCCGGTGGACAGTAACGCCGGTATGGGGCTGGTGGGGATGGGTGCTGCATGGAGGATGCAGGTGTACCAGGGCTTTCCGGGGCTGGTTCTGAGGAATCAGCTCGACGGCTGCCCCGATGTGACCTGTTCCCTCCGGGTCTCGCTGAGAGGGTCTAGAGCCGAGGTACTTTTGTGCCTCGGGGAGTGGTGACCCCGAGGTGCCGAAACTCACTGGGAGGATAGGCTCACTGAGTTGAAGCACGGGCACCATAATCTCTTCACCTTGTGGCACTCACCTCTTGATTCCCGGCCTTCTGGCTAGGATCAGAGAAATTTTTATAGATCCGGCCGGATGTCCGGGCAGTATATCTGCACACATTCACTTATTTATTTCTTTTTTGTCTCACTGTGTCACTTTTTGCGTGTTGTGTGTTCACAGGATTGGTCAGGATGCGGTAGCCCTTCTGGGTGTCCCTCCTGGCGGTCTAGGGGAGGTGTGTGTGGCCATTAGGTTCCGCACCTCCCTGCAAACACCCCGGGTACTCCTGCTTTGGCAGGGTACCTACCGTAATCGGCTCTGCGGGCAGATACCTTGGCTAACGCCAAGGGGGATGCCGGGAGCATTTGTGGTCCCCTAGTAGCTTCGGCGAAAAGGGACATCGAACCTGGAACCTCGCAGGTACCTTTTGGTCCGGAGGCGAAGGGTAAGGTTTGTTGGGGGGCCTCTCTCCTATCGGAGAAGGGCTTGCGATAGACCGCATCCTTTGTGCACGTTTTTTTTAGTGTAACACGTTTGCACTTTTTCTTGCACTTTGGGTGAATCGAAAGCACGTTCCTCGGCTTTAGAAAAAAAAAAAAAAAAAATCTGTTCTTATCAGTTTAATATCTGATACGTCCCCTATCTGGGGACCATATATTAAATGGATTTTTGAGAACGGGGGCCGATTTCGAAGCTTGCTTCCGTCGCCCTATGCATTGACCCGATATGGCAGTATCTTCGGGTACAGTGCACCACCCCCTTACAGGGTTAAAAAGAAAGATTCCTACTTTCATTGCTACCTGCTTGCTGGCTAGCCAGCCCTGTGGGCCTTGCTGCTGCTGCAGCCAAAAAACAAAAGGTGGTGCTGCTGCTGCTTCTGCTGCTTCTGCTTCTGCTTGTGTCTGGCCGCTGTTGGAGCGTCCAGGCACAGGACTTCTGCTGCTGCTGACTAAATGGCCTCCTTAATTGGATCATTTGAGTAGCCAGCACACCTGTGCAGGTAGGGCATGACATGATAGGCAGCTGCCTTGATAGCGGGTGGGTGCTGAATGTTCCTAATTGACAAAATAAGATTAATGCTTATGAAGAAATACGAAATCTCATCCCTTCCCCAATATCGCGCCACACCCCTACCCCTTAATTCCCTGGTTGAACTTGATGGACATATGTCTTTTTTCGACCGTACTAACTATGTAACTATGTAACATAACATGGGGGGGGGGGGGGGGTCTCCTGGCTGTTCACACAGGTGTGTCATTGCTGTACATTGACCATGCATTGCTTCTGTGGTATTGCAAAGGCAAAGACAAATGCTTCCAGCCATCCATTGCACTAATGGATTGGTCATCAGCTGGCTGTCTATGTCCCGCATCAATATAGACCAAAGTACAGAGGGTTAGGCTATGCTATTGTGCACCTACCTGATGCATCAGAAGGTGCGAGGCCCTTGCTAAATTCTGTGCACAGACTTTGAGATCTATACTTTAGACTGTATCTAAACCTGCTCCAACATGGACTGACATTCTGGCCTACTTTCAGCCGATGCGACTTGTCTGTCGCTGAACAGTCGCTTTTTATGTATTCAGCACCTATGTATAATGTTGTAAAAATGCTCTAGAAGCTAAAGTCGCAGAAATGTCACACATATTTGGCCTGCAACTTTCTGTGCGACAAATTCAGACAGGAAAAATCAGTATAAATCCTTAGAAAATTATCCCCCAGTGTCTCCATCTGCTGGCGGTATTGAATAAGCATTGCTGCACTGATGGGGTATGCATTAGACGAAAAAAAAGAAGAAAAAGAAGAATAATACGCCCAGAAAAGAGGCGAAAAGGAGAAAAACGTAAAAAAACGTGAAAAAAAAGTAAGAGGAAGAGAAGGGAAAAAAAGGTGGAAATGGGTTTAAAAGTGATTTCGGCGGAGAATATATATATATATATATATATATATATATATATATATATATATACGCGCACACACACACATATATATAAACGTATTCTCCGTTGAGATATTGCAGCCGCTGCTGTGTCCAGGCCCAGGAGCCTTAGCACTGTGCTGTGATGTCACTCAATACCACTGACATCACTAGGTGTAAACAACATCTCTCCTTTGCTGTGTATGTGACTATGGAGCTGTTTGGTGATGTCGTCTATTATGGCCTTCATAGAAGCAACAGGAGATTGTTGCATCCATCTAGAACCCTCAGAACTACAGTGCTATGATGTCACTCACTTCCACAGGCCTTGCAGAGTGTAAACAACAACAACCCAGCTTTGTTGTGTATGTAACCATAGGGATTTGTGATGTCACCTAGAACCTTCACAGCAGCGACAGCTTTATGAGGAGCATCAGCACTGCTCTGCCTGAGCAGAACCATCACCGCCATAGGTTGTCAAATAACCCGGGTTTAACCCACACAGGTAAGTCCAATGGGGTGCAGGCATGTCCTCTATGCTTACAGCTTCCCGTGGGTGTTGGTTTGATACCGTTTGGGGACAGCCAAGGAGGCATCTGCAGGCAACAAAGGTAGGTGTGTGCTTGTGTGTGTGTTTCCTATGCAGATCCTAAGCCCAGTGTCACATGCAAGTAGGAGGAGTAAGAAGGGTTCCTGGCAAATCCGGGTTATGGATTGCATTTAAAAAGGCCCCGTGGGAGTGCAATGGGCCCCTGTCTTGCTGCTTAGCAATAATGGTATGGGTTTAGGTTCTGCTGTGTGTACTGGTGGTTGACTGCCCCCCAGCCCAGAGTGTGCATGGAAAATTGTCTGGCAGCCTCCCTGACAGCAAGCAGTGATAGTGCCCATGAAGGGCACCTTGTTGGGCCCGCCCCTTTCACGGTTATCGCTTCTCGGCCTTTTGGCTAAGATCAAGTGTAGTATCTGTTCTTATCAGTTTAATATCTGATACGTCCCCTATCTGGGGACCATATATTAAATGGATTTTTGAGAACGGGGGCCGATTTCGAAGCTTGCTTCCGTCGCCCTATGCATTGACCCGATATGGCAGTATCTTCGGGTACAGTGCACCACCCCCTTACAGGGTTAAAAAGAAAGATTCCTACTTTCATTGCTACCTGCTTGCTGGCTAGCCAGCTAGCCAGCCCTGTGGGCCTTGCTGCTGCTGCAGCCAAAAAACAAAAGGTGGTGCTGCTGCTGCTTCTGCTGCTTCTGCTTCTGCTTGTGTCTGGCCGCTGTTGGAGCGTCCAGGCACAGGACTTCTGCTGCTGCTGACTAAATGGCCTCCTTAATTGGATCATTTGAGTAGCCAGCACACCTGTGCAGGTAGGGCATGACATGATAGGCAGCTGCCTTGATAGCGGGTGGGTGCTGAATGTTCCTAATTGACAAAATAAGATTAATGCTTATGAAGAAATACGAAATCTCATCCCTTCCCCAATATCGCGCCACACCCCTACCCCTTAATTCCCTGGTTGAACTTGATGGACATATGTCTTTTTTCGACCGTACTAACTATGTAACTATGTAACATAACATGGGGGGGGGGGGGGGGGTCTCCTGGCTGTTCACACAGGTGTGTCATTGCTGTACATTGACCATGCATTGCTTCTGTGGTATTGCAAAGGCAAAGACAAATGCTTCCAGCCATCCATTGCACTAATGGATTGGTCATCAGCTGGCTGTCTATGTCCCGCATCAATATAGACCAAAGTACAGAGGGTTAGGCTATGCTATTGTGCACCTACCTGATGCATCAGAAGGTGCGAGGCCCTTGCTAAATTCTGTGCACAGACTTTGAGATCTATACTTTAGACTGTATCTAAACCTGCTCCAACATGGACTGACATTCTGGCCTACTTTCAGCCGATGCGACTTGTCTGTCGCTGAACAGTCGCTTTTTATGTATTCAGCACCTATGTATAATGTTGTAAAAATGCTCTAGAAGCTAAAGTCGCAGAAATGTCACACATATTTGGCCTGCAACTTTCTGTGCGACAAATTCAGACAGGAAAAATCAGTATAAATCCTTAGAAAATTATCCCCCAGTGTCTCCATCTGCTGGCGGTATTGAATAAGCATTGCTGCACTGATGGGGTATGCATTAGACGAAAAAAAAGAAGAAAAAGAAGAATAATACGCCCAGAAAAGAGGCGAAAAGGAGAAAAACGTAAAAAAACGTGAAAAAAAAGTAAGAGGAAGAGAAGGGAAAAAAAGGTGGAAATGGGTTTAAAAGTGATTTCGGCGGAGAAATATATATATATATATATATATATATATATATATATATATATATATATATATATATACGCGCACACACACACATATATATAAACGTATTCTCCGTTGAGATATTGCAGCCGCTGCTGTGTCCAGGCCCAGGAGCCTTAGCACTGTGCTGTGATGTCACTCAATACCACTGACATCACTAGGTGTAAACAACATCTCTCCTTTGCTGTGTATGTGACTATGGAGCTGTTTGGTGATGTCGTCTATTATGGCCTTCATAGAAGCAACAGGAGATTGTTGCATCCATCTAGAACCCTCAGAACTACAGTGCTATGATGTCACTCACTTCCACAGGCCTTGCAGAGTGTAAACAACAACAACCCAGCTTTGTTGTGTATGTAACCATAGGGATTTGTGATGTCACCTAGAACCTTCACAGCAGCGACAGCTTTATGAGGAGCATCAGCACTGCTCTGCCTGAGCAGAACCATCACCGCCATAGGTTGTCAAATAACCCGGGTTTAACCCACACAGGTAAGTCCAATGGGGTGCAGGCATGTCCTCTATGCTTACAGCTTCCCGTGGGTGTTGGTTTGATACCGTTTGGGGACAGCCAAGGAGGCATCTGCAGGCAACAAAGGTAGGTGTGTGCTTGTGTGTGTGTTTCCTATGCAGATCCTAAGCCCAGTGTCACATGCAAGTAGGAGGAGTAAGAAGGGTTCCTGGCAAATCCGGGTTATGGATTGCATTTAAAAAGGCCCCGTGGGAGTGCAATGGGCCCCTGTCTTGCTGCTTAGCAATAATGGTATGGGTTTAGGTTCTGCTGTGTGTACTGGTGGTTGACTGCCCCCCAGCCCAGAGTGTGCATGGAAAATTGTCTGGCAGCCTCCCTGACAGCAAGCAGTGATAGTGCCCATGAAGGGCACCTTGTTGGGCCCGCCCCTTTCACGGTTATCGCTTCTCGGCCTTTTGGCTAAGATCAAGTGTAGTATCTGTTCTTATCAGTTTAATATCTGATACGTCCCCTATCTGGGGACCATATATTAAATGGATTTTTGAGAACGGGGGCCGATTTCGAAGCTTGCTTCCGTCGCCCTATGTATTGACCCGATATGGCAGTATCTTCGGGTACAGTGCACCACCCCCTTACAGGGTTAAAAAGAAAGATTCCTACTTTCATTGCTACCTGCTTGCTGGCTAGCCAGCTAGCCAGCCCTGTGGGCCTTGCTGCTGCTGCAGCCAAAAAACAAAAGGTGGTGCTGCTGCTGCTTCTGCTGCTTCTGCTTCTGCTTGTGTCTGGCCGCTGTTGGAGCGTCCAGGCACAGGACTTCTGCTGCTGCTGACTAAATGGCCTCCTTAATTGGATCATTTGAGTAGCCAGCACACCTGTGCAGGTAGGGCATGACATGATAGGCAGCTGCCTTGATAGCGGGTGGGTGCTGAATGTTCCTAATTGACAAAATAAGATTAATGCTTATGAAGAAATATAAAATCTCATCCCTTCCCCAATATCGCGCCACACCCCTACCCCTTAATTCCCTGGTTGAACTTGATGGACATATGTCTTTTTTCGACCGTACTAACTATGTAACTATGTAACATAACATGGGGGGGGGGGGGTCTCCTGGCTGTTCACACAGGTGTGTCATTGCTGTACATTGACCATGCATTGCTTCTGTGGTATTGCAAAGGCAAAGACAAATGCTTCCAGCCATCCATTGCACTAATGGATTGGTCATCAGCTGGCTGTCTATGTCCCGCATCAATATAGACCAAAGTACAGAGGGTTAGGCTATGCTATTGTGCACCTACCTGATGCATCAGAAGGTGCGAGGCCCTTGCTAAATTCTGTGCACAGACTTTGAGATCTATACTTTAGACTGTATCTAAACCTGCTCCAACATGGACTGACATTCTGGCCTACTTTCAGCCGATGCGACTTGTCTGTCGCTGAACAGTCGCTTTTTATGTATTCAGCACCTATGTATAATGTTGTAAAAATGCTCTAGAAGCTAAAGTCGCAGAAATGTCACACATATTTGGCCTGCAACTTTCTGTGCGACAAATTCAGACAGGAAAAATCAGTATAAATCCTTAGAAAATTATCCCCCAGTGTCTCCATCTGCTGGCGGTATTGAATAAGCATTGCTGCACTGATGGGGTATGCATTAGACGAAAAAAAAGAAGAAAAAGAAGAATAATACGCCCAGAAAAGAGGCGAAAAGGAGAAAAACGTAAAAAAACGTGAAAAAAAAGTAAGAGGAAGAGAAGGGAAAAAAAGGTGGAAATGGGTTTAAAAGTGATTTCGGCGGAGAAATATATATATATATATATATATATATATATATATATATATATATACGCGCACACACACACATATATATAAACGTATTCTCCGTTGAGATATTGCAGCCGCTGCTGTGTCCAGGCCCAGGAGCCTTAGCACTGTGCTGTGATGTCACTCAATACCACTGACATCACTAGGTGTAAACAACATCTCTCCTTTGCTGTGTATGTGACTATGGAGCTGTTTGGTGATGTCGTCTATTATGGCCTTCATAGAAGCAACAGGAGATTGTTGCATCCATCTAGAACCCTCAGAACTACAGTGCTATGATGTCACTCACTTCCACAGGCCTTGCAGAGTGTAAACAACAACAACCCAGCTTTGTTGTGTATGTAACCATAGGGATTTGTGATGTCACCTAGAACCTTCACAGCAGCGACAGCTTTATGAGGAGCATCAGCACTGCTCTGCCTGAGCAGAACCATCACCGCCATAGGTTGTCAAATAACCCGGGTTTAACCCACACAGGTAAGTCCAATGGGGTGCAGGCATGTCCTCTATGCTTACAGCTTCCCGTGGGTGTTGGTTTGATACCGTTTGGGGACAGCCAAGGAGGCATCTGCAGGCAACAAAGGTAGGTGTGTGCTTGTGTGTGTGTTTCCTATGCAGATCCTAAGCCCAGTGTCACATGCAAGTAGGAGGAGTAAGAAGGGTTCCTGGCAAATCCGGGTTATGGATTGCATTTAAAAAGGCCCCGTGGGAGTGCAATGGGCCCCTGTCTTGCTGCTTAGCAATAATGGTATGGGTTTAGGTTCTGCTGTGTGTACTGGTGGTTGACTGCCCCCCAGCCCAGAGTGTGCATGGAAAATTGTCTGGCAGCCTCCCTGACAGCAAGCAGTGATAGTGCCCATGAAGGGCACCTTGTTGGGCCCGCCCCTTTCACGGTTATCGCTTCTCGGCCTTTTGGCTAAGATCAAGTGTAGTATCTGTTCTTATCAGTTTTCATGCTGGTGGGGATGGGTGCTGCATGGAGGATGCAGGTGTACCGGGGCTTTCCGGGGCTGGTTCTGAGGAATCAGCTCGACGGCTGCCCCGATGTGACCTGTTCCCTCCGGGTCTCGCCATGAGGCTGAGAGGGTCTAGAGCCGAGGTACTTTTGTGCCTCGGGGAGTGGTGACCCCGAGGTGCCGAAACTCACTGGGAGAATAGGCTCACTGAGTTGAAGCACGGGCACCATAATCTCTTCACCTTGTGGCACTCACCTCTTGATTCCCGGCCTTCTGGCTAGGATCAGAGAAATTTTTATAGATCCGGCCGGATGTCCGGGCAGTATATCTGCACACATTCACTTATTTATTTATTTTTTGTCTCACTGTGTCACTTTTTGCGTGTTGTGTGTTCACAGGATTTGTCAGGATGCGGTAGCCCTTCTGGGTGTCCCTCCTGGCGGTCTAGGGGAGGTGTGTGTGGCCATTAGGTTCCGCACCTCCCTGCAAACACCCCGGGTACTCCTGCTTCGCAGGGTACCTACCGTAATCGGCTCTGCGGGCAGATACCTTGGCTAACGCCAAGGGGGATGCCGGGAGCATTTGTGGTCTCCTAGTAGCTTCGGCGAAAAGGGACATCGAACCTGGAACCTCGCAGGTACCTTTTGGTCCGGAGGCGAAGGGTAAGGTTTGTTGGGGGGCCTCTCTCCTATCGGAGAAGGGCTTGCGATAGACCGCATCCTTTGTGCACGTTTTTTTTAGTGTAACACGTTTGCACTTTTTCTTGCACTTTGGGTGAATCGAAAGCACGTTCCTCGGCTTTAGATAAAAAAAAAAAAAAAAATCTGTTCTTATCAGTTTAATATCTGATACGTCCCCTATCTGGGGACCATATATTAAATGGATTTTTGAGAACGGGGGCCGATTTCGAAGCTTGCTTCCGTCGCCCTATGCATTGACCCGATATGGCAGTATCTTCGGGTACAGTGCACCACCCCCTTACAGGGTTAAAAAGAAAGATTCCTACTTTCATTGCTACCTGCTTGCTGGCTAGCCAGCTAGCCAGCCCTGTGGGCCTTGCTGCTGCTGCAGCCAAAAAACAAAAGGTGGTGCTGCTGCTGCTTCTGCTGCTTCTGCTTCTGCTTGTGTCTGGCCGCTGTTGGAGCGTCCAGGCACAGGACTTCTGCTGCTGCTGACTAAATGGCCTCCTTAATTGGATCATTTGAGTAGCCAGCACACCTGTGCAGGTAGGGCATGACATGATAGGCAGCTGCCTTGATAGCGGGTGGGTGCTGAATGTTCCTAATTGACAAAATAAGATTAATGCTTATGAAGAAATATAAAATCTCATCCCTTCCCCAATATCGCGCCACACCCCTACCCCTTAATTCCCTGGTTGAACTTGATGGACATATGTCTTTTTTCGACCGTACTAACTATGTAACTATGTAACATAACATGGGGGGGGGGGGGGGGGTCTCCTGGCTGTTCACACAGGTGTGTCATTGCTGTACATTGACCATGCATTGCTTCTGTGGTATTGCAAAGGCAAAGACAAATGCTTCCAGCCATCCATTGCACTAATGGATTGGTCATCAGCTGGCTGTCTATGTCCCGCATCAATATAGACCAAAGTACAGAGGGTTAGGCTATGCTATTGTGCACCTACCTGATGCATCAGAAGGTGCGAGGCCCTTGCTAAATTCTGTGCACAGACTTTGAGATCTATACTTTAGACTGTATCTAAACCTGCTCCAACATGGACTGACATTCTGGCCTACTTTCAGCCGATGCGACTTGTCTGTCGCTGAACAGTCGCTTTTTATGTATTCAGCACCTATGTATAATGTTGTAAAAATGCTCTAGAAGCTAAAGTCGCAGAAATGTCACACATATTTGGCCTGCAACTTTCTGTGCGACAAATTCAGACAGGAAAAATCAGTATAAATCCTTAGAAAATTATCCCCCAGTGTCTCCATCTGCTGGCGGTATTGAATAAGCATTGCTGCACTGATGGGGTATGCATTAGACGAAAAAAAAGAAGAAAAAGAAGAATAATACGCCCAGAAAAGAGGCGAAAAGGAGAAAAACGTAAAAAAACGTGAAAAAAAAGTAAGAGGAAGAGAAGGGAAAAAAAGGTGGAAATGGGTTTAAAAGTGATTTCGGCGGAGAAATATATATATATATATATATATATATATATATATATATACGCGCACACACACACATATATATAAACGTATTCTCCGTTGAGATATTGCAGCCGCTGCTGTGTCCAGGCCCAGGAGCCTTAGCACTGTGCTGTGATGTCACTCAATACCACTGACATCACTAGGTGTAAACAACATCTCTCCTTTGCTGTGTATGTGACTATGGAGCTGTTTGGTGATGTCGTCTATTATGGCCTTCATAGAAGCAACAGGAGATTGTTGCATCCATCTAGAACCCTCAGAACTACAGTGCTATGATGTCACTCACTTCCACAGGCCTTGCAGAGTGTAAACAACAACAACCCAGCTTTGTTGTGTATGTAACCATAGGGATTTGTGATGTCACCTAGAACCTTCACAGCAGCGACAGCTTTGTGAGGAGCATCAGCACTGCTCTGCCTGAGCAGAACCATCACCGCCATAGGTTGTCAAATAACCCGGGTTTAACCCACACAGGTAAGTCCAATGGGGTGCAGGCATGTCCTCTATGCTTACAGCTTCCCGTGGGTGTTGGTTTGATACCGTTTGGGGACAGCCAAGGAGGCATCTGCAGGCAACAAAGGTAGGTGTGTGCTTGTGTGTGTGTTTCCTATGCAGATCCTAAGCCCAGTGTCACATGCAAGTAGGAGGAGTAAGAAGGGTTCCTGGCAAATCCGGGTTATGGATTGCATTTAAAAAGGCCCCGTGGGAGTGCAATGGGCCCCTGTCTTGCTGCTTAGCAATAATGGTATGGGTTTAGGTTCTGCTGTGTGTACTGGTGGTTGACTGCCCCCCAGCCCAGAGTGTGCATGGAAAATTGTCTGGCAGCCTCCCTGACAGCAAGCAGTGATAGTGCCCATGAAGGGCACCTTGTTGGGCCCGCCCCTTTCACGGTTATCGCTTCTCGGCCTTTTGGCTAAGATCAAGTGTAGTATCTGTTCTTATCAGTTTTTCATGCTGGTGGGGATGGGTGGTGCATGGAGGATGCAGGTGTACCAGGGCTTTCCGGGGCTGGTTCTGAGGAATCAGCTCGACGGCTGCCCCGATGTGACCTGTTCCCTCCGGGTCTCGCCATGAGGCTGAGAGGGTCTAGAGCCGAGGTACTTTTGTGCCTCGGGGAGTGGTGACCCCGAGGTGCCGAAACTCACTGGGAGGATAGACTCACTGAGTTGAAGCACGGGCACCATAATCTCTTCACCTTGTGGCACTCACCTCTTGATTCCCGGCCTTCTGGCTAGGATCAGAGAAATTTTTATAGATCCGGCCGGATGTCCGGGCAGTATATCTGCACACATTCACTTATTTATTTCTTTTTTGTCTCACTGTGTCACTTTTTGCGTGTTGTGTGTTCACAGGATTGGTCAGGATGCGGTAGCCCTTCTGGGTGTCCCTCCTGGCGGTCTAGGGGAGGTGTGTGTGGCCATTAGGTTCCGCACCTCCCTGCAAACACCCCGGGTACTCCTGCTTTGGCAGGGTACCTACCGTAATCGGCTCTGCGGGCAGATACCTTGGCTAACGCCAAGGGGGATGCCGGGAGCATTTGTGGTCCCCTAGTAGCTTCGGCGAAAAGGGACATTGAACCTGGAACCTCGCAGGTACCTTTTGGTCCGGAGGCGAAGGGTAAGGTTTGTTGGGGGGCCTCTCTCCTATCGGAGAAGGGCTTGCGATAGACCGCATCCTTTGTGCACGTTTTTTTAGTGTAACACGTTTGCACTTTTTCTTGCACTTTGGGTGAATCGAAAGCACGTTCCTCGGCTTTAGATAAAAAAAAAAAAAAAAAAAAAATCTGTTCTTATCAGTTTAATATCTGATACGTCCCCTATCTGGGGACCATATATTAAATGGATTTTTGAGAACGGGGGCCTATTTCGAAGCTTGCTTCCGTCGCCCTATGCATTGACCCGATATGGCAGTATCTTCGGGTACAGTGCACCACCCCCTTACAGGGTTAAAAAGAAAGATTCCTACTTTCATTGCTACCTGCTTGCTGGCTAGCCAGCTAGCCAGCCCTGTGGGCCTTGCTGCTGCTGCAGCCAAAAAACAAAAGGTGGTGCTGCTGCTGCTTCTGCTGCTTCTGCTTCTGCTTGTGTCTGGCCGCTGTTGGAGCGTCCAGGCACAGGACTTCTGCTGCTGCTGACTAAATGGCCTCCTTAATTGGATCATTTGAGTAGCCAGCACACCTGTGCAGGTAGGGCATGACATGATAGGCAGCTGCCTTGATAGCGGGTGGGTGCTGAATGTTCCTAATTGACAAAATAAGATTAATGCTTATGAAGAAATATAAAATCTCATCCCTTCCCCAATATCGCGCCACACCCCTACCCCTTAATTCCCTGGTTGAACTTGATGGACATATGTCTTTTTTCGACCGTACTAACTATGTAACTATGTAACATAACATGGGGGGGGGGGGTGTCTCCTGGCTGTTCACACAGGTGTGTCATTGCTGTACATTGACCATGCATTGCTTCTGTGGTATTGCAAAGGCAAAGACAAATGCTTCCAGCCATCCATTGCACTAATGGATTGGTCATCAGCTGGCTGTCTATGTCCCGCATCAATATAGACCAAAGTACAGAGGGTTAGGCTATGCTATTGTGCACCTACCTGATGCATCAGAAGGTGCGAGGCCCTTGCTAAATTCTGTGCACAGACTTTGAGATCTATACTTTAGACTGTATCTAAACCTGCTCCAACATGGACTGACATTCTGGCCTACTTTCAGCCGATGCGACTTGTCTGTCGCTGAACAGTCGCTTTTTATGTATTCAGCACCTATGTATAATGTTGTAAAAATGCTCTAGAAGCTAAAGTCGCAGAAATGTCACACATATTTGGCCTGCAACTTTCTGTGCGACAAATTCAGACAGGAAAAATCAGTATAAATCCTTAGAAAATTATCCCCCAGTGTCTCCATCTGCTGGCGGTATTGAATAAGCATTGCTGCACTGATGGGGTATGCATTAGACGAAAAAAAAGAAGAAAAAGAAGAATAATACGCCCAGAAAAGAGGCGAAAAGGAGAAAAACGTAAAAAAACGTGAAAAAAAAGTAAGAGGAAGAGAAGGGAAAAAAAGGTGGAAATGGGTTTAAAAGTGATTTCGGCGGAGAAATATATATATATATATATATATATATATATATATATATATATACGCGCACACACACACATATATATAAACGTATTCTCCGTTGAGATATTGCAGCCGCTGCTGTGTCCAGGCCCAGGAGCCTTAGCACTGTGCTGTGATGTCACTCAATACCACTGACATCACTAGGTGTAAACAACATCTCTCCTTTGCTGTGTATGTGACTATGGAGCTGTTTGGTGATGTCGTCTATTATGGCCTTCATAGAAGCAACAGGAGATTGTTGCATCCATCTAGAACCCTCAGAACTACAGTGCTATGATGTCACTCACTTCCACAGGCCTTGCAGAGTGTAAACAACAACAACCCAGCTTTGTTGTGTATGTAACCATAGGGATTTGTGATGTCACCTAGAACCTTCACAGCAGCGACAGCTTTATGAGGAGCATCAGCACTGCTCTGCCTGAGCAGAACCATCACCGCCATAGGTTGTCAAATAACCCGGGTTTAACCCACACAGGTAAGTCCAATGGGGTGCAGGCATGTCCTCTATGCTTACAGCTTCCCGTGGGTGTTGGTTTGATACCGTTTGGGGACAGCCAAGGAGGCATCTGCAGGCAACAAAGGTAGGTGTGTGCTTGTGTGTGTGTTTCCTATGCAGATCCTAAGCCCAGTGTCACATGCAAGTAGGAGGAGTAAGAAGGGTTCCTGGCAAATCCGGGTTATGGATTGCATTTAAAAAGGCCCCGTGGGAGTGCAATGGGCCCCTGTCTTGCTGCTTAGCAATAATGGTATGGGTTTAGGTTCTGCTGTGTGTACTGGTGGTTGACTGCCCCCCAGCCCAGAGTGTGCATGGAAAATTGTCTGGCAGCCTCCCTGACAGCAAGCAGTGATAGTGCCCATGAAGGGCACCTTGTTGGGCCCGCCCCTTTCACGGTTATCGCTTCTCGGCCTTTTGGCTAAGATCAAGTGTAGTATCTGTTCTTATCAGTTTAATATCTGATACGTCCCCTATCTGGGGACCATATATTAAATGGATTTTTGAGAACGGGGGCCGATTTCGAAGCTTGCTTCCGTCGCCCTATGCATTGACCCGATATGGCAGTATCTTCGGGTACAGTGCACCACCCCCTTACATGGTTAAAAAGAAAGATTCCTACTTTCATTGCTACCTGCTTGCTGGCTAGCCAGCTAGCCAGCCCTGTGGGCCTTGCTGCTGCTGCAGCCAAAAAACAAAAGGTGGTGCTGCTGCTGCTTCTGCTGCTTCTGCTTCTGCTTGTGTCTGGCCGCTGTTGGAGCGTCCAGGCACAGGACTTCTGCTGCTGCTGACTAAATGGCCTCCTTAATTGGATCATTTGAGTAGCCAGCACACCTGTGCAGGTAGGGCATGACATGATAGGCAGCTGCCTTGATAGCGGGTGGGTGCTGAATGTTCCTAATTGACAAAATAAGATTAATGCTTATGAAGAAATATAAAATCTCATCCCTTCCCCAATATCGCGCCACACCCCTACCCCTTAATTCCCTGGTTGAACTTGATGGACATATGTCTTTTTTCGACCGTACTAACTATGTAACTATGTAACATAACATGGGGGGGTCTCCTGGCTGTTCACACAGGTGTGTCATTGCTGTACATTGACCATGCATTGCTTCTGTGGTATTGCAAAGGCAAAGACAAATGCTTCCAGCCATCCATTGCACTAATGGATTGGTCATCAGCTGGCTGTCTATGTCCCGCATCAATATAGACCAAAGTACAGAGGGTTAGGCTATGCTATTGTGCACCTACCTGATGCATCAGAAGGTGCGAGGCCCTTGCTAAATTCTGTGCACAGACTTTGAGATCTATACTTTAGACTGTATCTAAACCTGCTCCAACATGGACTGACATTCTGGCCTACTTTCAGCCGATGCGACTTGTCTGTCGCTGAACAGTCGCTTTTTATGTATTCAGCACCTATGTATAATGTTGTAAAAATGCTCTAGAAGCTAAAGTCGCAGAAATGTCACACATATTTGGCCTGCAACTTTCTGTGCGACAAATTCAGACAGGAAAAATCAGTATAAATCCTTAGAAAATTATCCCCCAGTGTCTCCATCTGCTGGCGGTATTGAATAAGCATTGCTGCACTGATGGGGTATGCATTAGACGAAAAAAAAGAAGAAAAAGAAGAATAATACGCCCAGAAAAGAGGCGAAAAGGAGAAAAACGTAAAAAAACGTGAAAAAAAAGTAAGAGGAAGAGAAGGGAAAAAAAGGTGGAAATGGGTTTAAAAGTGATTTTGGCGGAGAAATATATATATATATATATATATATATATATATATATATATATATACGCGCACACACACACATATATATAAACGTATTCTCCGTTGAGATATTGCAGCCGCTGCTGTGTCCAGGCCCAGGAGCCTTAGCACTGTGCTGTGATGTCACTCAATACCACTGACATCACTAGGTGTAAACAACATCTCTCCTTTGCTGTGTATGTGACTATGGAGCTGTTTGGTGATGTCGTCTATTATGGCCTTCATAGAAGCAACAGGAGATTGTTGCATCCATCTAGAACCCTCAGAACTACAGTGCTATGATGTCACTCACTTCCACAGGCCTTGCAGAGTGTAAACAACAACAACCCAGCTTTGTTGTGTATGTAACCATAGGGATTTGTGATGTCACCTAGAACCTTCACAGCAGCGACAGCTTTATGAGGAGCATCAGCACTGCTCTGCCTGAGCAGAACCATCACCGCCATAGGTTGTCAAATAACCCGGGTTTAACCCACACAGGTAAGTCCAATGGGGTGCAGGCATGTCCTCTATGCTTACAGCTTCCCGTGGGTGTTGGTTTGATACCGTTTGGGGACAGCCAAGGAGGCATCTGCAGGCAACAAAGGTAGGTGTGTGCTTGTGTGTGTGTTTCCTATGCAGATCCTAAGCCCAGTGTCACATGCAAGTAGGAGGAGTAAGAAGGGTTCCTGGCAAATCCGGGTTATGGATTGCATTTAAAAAGGCCCCGTGGGAGTGCAATGGGCCCCTGTCTTGCTGCTTAGCAATAATGGTATGGGTTTAGGTTCTGCTGTGTGTACTGGTGGTTGACTGCCCCCCAGCCCAGAGTGTGCATGGAAAATTGTCTGGCAGCCTCCCTGACAGCAAGCAGTGATAGTGCCCATGAAGGGCACCTTGTTGGGCCCGCCCCTTTCACGGTTATCGCTTCTCGGCCTTTTGGCTAAGATCAAGTGTAGTATCTGTTCTTATCAGTTTAATATCTGATACGTCCCCTATCTGGGGACCATATATTAAATGGATTTTTGAGAACGGGGGCCGATTTCGAAGCTTGCTTCCGTCGCCCTATGCATTGACCCGATATGGCAGTATCTTCGGGTACAGTGCACCACCCCCTTGCAGGGTTAAAAAGAAAGATTCCTACTTTCATTGCTACCTGCTTGCTGGCTAGCCAGCTAGCCAGCCCTGTGGGCCTTGCTGCTGCTGCAGCCAAAAAACAAAAGGTGGTGCTGCTGCTGCTTCTGCTGCTTCTGCTTCTGCTTGTGTCTGGCCGCTGTTGGAGCGTCCAGGCACAGGACTTCTGCTGCTGCTGACTAAATGGCCTCCTTAATTGGATCATTTGAGTAGCCAGCACACCTGTGCAGGTAGGGCATGACATGATAGGCAGCTGCCTTGATAGCGGGTGGGTGCTGAATGTTCCTAATTGACAAAATAAGATTAATGCTTATGAAGAAATATAAAATCTCATCCCTTCCCCAATATCGCGCCACACCCCTACCCCTTAATTCCCTGGTTGAACTTGATGGACATATGTCTTTTTTCGACCGTACTAACTATGTAACTATGTAACATAACATGGGGGGGGGGGGGTCTCCTGGCTGTTCACACAGGTGTGTCATTGCTGTACATTGACCATGCATTGCTTCTGTGGTATTGCAAAGGCAAAGACAAATGCTTCCAGCCATCCATTGCACTAATGGATTGGTCATCAGCTGGCTGTCTATGTCCCGCATCAATATAGACCAAAGTACAGAGGGTTAGGCTATGCTATTGTGCACCTACCTGATGCATCAGAAGGTGCGAGGCCCTTGCTAAATTCTGTGCACAGACTTTGAGATCTATACTTTAGACTGTATCTAAACCTGCTCCAACATGGACTGACATTCTGGCCTACTTTCAGCCGATGCGACTTGTCTGTCGCTGAACAGTCGCTTTTTATGTATTCAGCACCTATGTATAATGTTGTAAAAATGCTCTAGAAGCTAAAGTCGCAGAAATGTCACACATATTTGGCCTGCAACTTTCTGTGCGACAAATTCAGACAGGAAAAATCAGTATAAATCCTTAGAAAATTATCCCCCAGTGTCTCCATCTGCTGGCGGTATTGAATAAGCATTGCTGCACTGATGGGGTATGCATTAGACGAAAAAAAAGAAGAAAAAGAAGAATAATACGCCCAGAAAAGAGGCGAAAAGGAGAAAAACGTAAAAAAACGTGAAAAAAAAGTAAGAGGAAGAGAAGGGAAAAAAAGGTGGAAATGGGTTTAAAAGTGATTTCGGCGGAGAAATATATATATATATATATATATATATATATATATATATATATATACGCGCACACACACACATATATATAAACGTATTCTCCGTTGAGATATTGCAGCCGCTGCTGTGTCCAGGCCCAGGAGCCTTAGCACTGTGCTGTGATGTCACTCAATACCACTGACATCACTAGGTGTAAACAACATCTCTCCTTTGCTGTGTATGTGACTATGGAGCTGTTTGGTGATGTCGTCTATTATGGCCTTCATAGAAGCAACAGGAGATTGTTGCATCCATCTAGAACCCTCAGAACTACAGTGCTATGATGTCACTCACTTCCACAGGCCTTGCAGAGTGTAAACAACAACAACCCAGCTTTGTTGTGTATGTAACCATAGGGATTTGTGATGTCACCTAGAACCTTCACAGCAGCGACAGCTTTATGAGGAGCATCAGCACTGCTCTGCCTGAGCAGAACCATCACCGCCATAGGTTGTCAAATAACCCGGGTTTAACCCACACAGGTAAGTCCAATGGGGTGCAGGCATGTCCTCTATGCTTACAGCTTCCCGTGGGTGTTGGTTTGATACCGTTTGGGGACAGCCAAGGAGGCATCTGCAGGCAACAAAGGTAGGTGTGTGCTTGTGTGTGTGTTTCCTATGCAGATCCTAAGCCCAGTGTCACATGCAAGTAGGAGGAGTAAGAAGGGTTCCTGGCAAATCCGGGTTATGGATTGCATTTAAAAAGGCCCCGTGGGAGTGCAATGGGCCCCTGTCTTGCTGCTTAGCAATAATGGTATGGGTTTAGGTTCTGCTGTGTGTACTGGTGGTTGACTGCCCCCCAGCCCAGAGTGTGCATGGAAAATTGTCTGGCAGCCTCCCTGACAGCAAGCAGTGATAGTGCCCATGAAGGGCACCTTGTTGGGCCCGCCCCTTTCACGGTTATCGCTTCTCGGCCTTTTGGCTAAGATCAAGTGTAGTATCTGTTCTTATCAGTTTTTCATGCTGGTGGGGATGGGTGGTGCATGGAGGATGCAGGTGTACCAGGTGTACCAGGGCTTTCCGGGGCTGGTTCTGAGGAATCAGCTCGACGGCTGCCCCGATGTGACCTGTTCCCTCCGGGTCTCGCCATGAGGCTGAGAGGGTCTAGAGCCGAGGTACTTTTGTGCCTCGGGGAGTGGTGACCCCGAGGTGCCGAAACTCACTGGGAGGATAGACTCACTGAGTTGAAGCACGGGCACCATAATCTCTTCACCTTGTGGCACTCACCTCTTGATTCCCGGCCTTCTGGCTAGGATCAGAGAAATTTTTATAGATCCGGCCGGATGTCCGGGCAGTATATCTGCACACATTCACTTATTTATTTCTTTTTTGTCTCACTGTGTCACTTTTTGCGTGTTGTGTGTTCACAGGATTGGTCAGGATGCGGTAGCCCTTCTGGGTGTCCCTCCTGGCGGTCTAGGGGAGGTGTGTGTGGCCATTAGGTTCCGCACCTCCCTGCAAACACCCCGGGTACTCCTGCTTTGGCAGGGTACCTACCGTAATCGGCTCTGCGGGCAGATACCTTGGCTAACGCCAAGGGGGATGCCGGGAGCATTTGTGGTCCCCTAGTAGCTTCGGCGAAAAGGGACATCGAACCTGGAACCTCGCAGGTACCTTTTGGTCCGGAGGCGAAGGGTAAGGTTTGTTGGGGGGCCTCTCTCCTATCGGAGAAGGGCTTGCGATAGACCGCATCCTTTGTGCACGTTTTTTTAGTGTAACACGTTTGCACTTTTTCTTGCACTTTGGGTGAATCGAAAGCACGTTCCTCGGCTTTAAAAAAAAAAAAAAAAAAAAAATCTGTTCTTATCAGTTTAATATCTGATACGTCCCCTATCTGGGGACCATATATTAAATGGATTTTTGAGAACGGGGGCCGATTTCGAAGCTTGCTTCCGTCGCCCTATGCATTGACCCGATATGGCAGTATCTTCGGGTACAGTGCACCACCCCCTTACAGGGTTAAAAAGAAAGATTCCTACTTTCATTGCTACCTGCTTGCTGGCTAGCCAGCTAGCCAGCCCTGTGGGCCTTGCTGCTGCTGCAGCCAAAAAACAAAAGGTGGTGCTGCTGCTGCTTCTGCTGCTTCTGCTTCTGCTTGTGTCTGGCCGCTGTTGGAGCGTCCAGGCACAGGACTTCTGCTGCTGCTGACTAAATGGCCTCCTTAATTGGATCATTTGAGTAGCCAGCACACCTGTGCAGGTAGGGCATGACATGATAGGCAGCTGCCTTGATAGCGGGTGGGTGCTGAATGTTCCTAATTGACAAAATAAGATTAATGCTTATGAAGAAATATAAAATCTCATCCCTTCCCCAATATCGCGCCACACCCCTACCCCTTAATTCCCTGGTTGAACTTGATGGACATATGTCTTTTTTCGACCGTACTAACTATGTAACTATGTAACATAACATGGGGGGGGGGGGGTGTCTCCTGGCTGTTCACACAGGTGTGTCATTGCTGTACATTGACCATGCATTGCTTCTGTGGTATTGCAAAGGCAAAGACAAATGCTTCCAGCCATCCATTGCACTAATGGATTGGTCATCAGCTGGCTGTCTATGTCCCGCATCAATATAGACCAAAGTACAGAGGGTTAGGCTATGCTATTGTGCACCTACCTGATGCATCAGAAGGTGCGAGGCCCTTGCTAAATTCTGTGCACAGACTTTGAGATCTATACTTTAGACTGTATCTAAACCTGCTCCAACATGGACTGACATTCTGGCCTACTTTCAGCCGATGCGACTTGTCTGTCGCTGAACAGTCGCTTTTTATGTATTCAGCACCTATGTATAATGTTGTAAAAATGCTCTAGAAGCTAAAGTCGCAGAAATGTCACACATATTTGGCCTGCAACTTTCTGTGCGACAAATTCAGACAGGAAAAATCAGTATAAATCCTTAGAAAATTATCCCCCAGTGTCTCCATCTGCTGGCGGTATTGAATAAGCATTGCTGCACTGATGGGGTATGCATTAGACGAAAAAAAAGAAGAAAAAGAAGAATAATACGCCCAGAAAAGAGGCGAAAAGGAGAAAAACGTAAAAAAACGTGAAAAAAAAGTAAGAGGAAGAGAAGGGAAAAAAAGGTGGAAATGGGTTTAAAAGTGATTTCGGCGGAGAAATATATATATATATATATATATATATATATATATATATATATACGCGCACACACACACATATATATAAACGTATTCTCCGTTGAGATATTGCAGCCGCTGCTGTGTCCAGGCCCAGGAGCCTTAGCACTGTGCTGTGATGTCACTCAATACCACTGACATCACTAGGTGTAAACAACATCTCTCCTTTGCTGTGTATGTGACTATGGAGCTGTTTGGTGATGTCGTCTATTATGGCCTTCATAGAAGCAACAGGAGATTGTTGCATCCATCTAGAACCCTCAGAACTACAGTGCTATGATGTCACTCACTTCCACAGGCCTTGCAGAGTGTAAACAACAACAACCCAGCTTTGTTGTGTATGTAACCATAGGGATTTGTGATGTCACCTAGAACCTTCACAGCAGCGACAGCTTTATGAGGAGCATCAGCACTGCTCTGCCTGAGCAGAACCATCACCGCCATAGGTTGTCAAATAACCCGGGTTTAACCCACACAGGTAAGTCCAATGGGGTGCAGGCATGTCCTCTATGCTTACAGCTTCCCGTGGGTGTTGGTTTGATACCGTTTGGGGACAGCCAAGGAGGCATCTGCAGGCAACAAAGGTAGGTGTGTGCTTGTGTGTGTGTTTCCTATGCAGATCCTAAGCCCAGTGTCACATGCAAGTAGGAGGAGTAAGAAGGGTTCCTGGCAAATCCGGGTTATGGATTGCATTTAAAAAGGCCCCGTGGGAGTGCAATGGGCCCCTGTCTTGCTGCTTAGCAATAATGGTATGGGTTTAGGTTCTGCTGTGTGTACTGGTGGTTGACTGCCCCCCAGCCCAGAGTGTGCATGGAAAATTGTCTGGCAGCCTCCCTGACAGCAAGCAGTGATAGTGCCCATGAAGGGCACCTTGTTGGGCCCGCCCCTTTCACGGTTATCGCTTCTCGGCCTTTTGGCTAAGATCAAGTGTAGTATCTGTTCTTATCAGTTTAATATCTGATACGTCCCCTATCTGGGGACCATATATTAAATGGATTTTTGAGAACGGGGGCCGATTTCGAAGCTTGCTTCCGTCGCCCTATGCATTGACCCGATATGGCAGTATCTTCGGGTACAGTGCACCACCCCCTTACAGGGTTAAAAAGAAAGATTCCTACTTTCATTGCTACCTGCTTGCTGGCTAGCCAGCTAGCCAGCCCTGTGGGCCTTGCTGCTGCTGCAGCCAAAAAACAAAAGGTGGTGCTGCTGCTGCTTCTGCTGCTTCTGCTTCTGCTTGTGTCTGGCCGCTGTTGGAGCGTCCAGGCACAGGACTTCTGCTGCTGCTGACTAAATGGCCTCCTTAATTGGATCATTTGAGTAGCCAGCACACCTGTGCAGGTAGGGCATGACATGATAGGCAGCTGCCTTGATAGCGGGTGGGTGCTGAATGTTCCTAATTGACAAAATAAGATTAATGCTTATGAAGAAATATAAAATCTCATCCCTTCCCCAATATCGCGCCACACCCCTACCCCTTAATTCCCTGGTTGAACTTGATGGACATATGTCTTTTTTCGACCGTACTAACTATGTAACTATGTAACATAACATGGGGGGGGGGGGGTCTCCTGGCTGTTCACACAGGTGTGTCATTGCTGTACATTGACCATGCATTGCTTCTGTGGTATTGCAAAGGCAAAGACAAATGCTTCCAGCCATCCATTGCACTAATGGATTGGTCATCAGCTGGCTGTCTATGTCCCGCATCAATATAGACCAAAGTACAGAGGGTTAGGCTATGCTATTGTGCACCTACCTGATGCATCAGAAGGTGCGAGGCCCTTGCTAAATTCTGTGCACAGACTTTGAGATCTATACTTTAGACTGTATCTAAACCTGCTCCAACATGGACTGACATTCTGGCCTACTTTCAGCCGATGCGACTTGTCTGTCGCTGAACAGTCGCTTTTTATGTATTCAGCACCTATGTATAATGTTGTAAAAATGCTCTAGAAGCTAAAGTCGCAGAAATGTCACACATATTTGGCCTGCAACTTTCTGTGCGACAAATTCAGACAGGAAAAATCAGTATAAATCCTTAGAAAATTATCCCCCAGTGTCTCCATCTGCTGGCGGTATTGAATAAGCATTGCTGCACTGATGGGGTATGCATTAGACGAAAAAAAAGAAGAAAAAGAAGAATAATACGCCCAGAAAAGAGGCGAAAAGGAGAAAAACGTAAAAAAACGTGAAAAAAAAGTAAGAGGAAGAGAAGGGAAAAAAAGGTGGAAATGGGTTTAAAAGTGATTTCGGCGGAGAAATATATATATATATATATATATATATATATATATATATACGCGCACACACACACATATATATAAACGTATTCTCCGTTGAGATATTGCAGCCGCTGCTGTGTCCAGGCCCAGGAGCCTTAGCACTGTGCTGTGATGTCACTCAATACCACTGACATCACTAGGTGTAAACAACATCTCTCCTTTGCTGTGTATGTGACTATGGAGCTGTTTGGTGATGTCGTCTATTATGGCCTTCATAGAAGCAACAGGAGATTGTTGCATCCATCTAGAACCCTCAGAACTACAGTGCTATGATGTCACTCACTTCCACAGGCCTTGCAGAGTGTAAACAACAACAACCCAGCTTTGTTGTGTATGTAACCATAGGGATTTGTGATGTCACCTAGAACCTTCACAGCAGCGACAGCTTTATGAGGAGCATCAGCACTGCTCTGCCTGAGCAGAACCATCACCGCCATAGGTTGTCAAATAACCCGGGTTTAACCCACACAGGTAAGTCCAATGGGGTGCAGGCATGTCCTCTATGCTTACAGCTTCCCGTGGGTGTTGGTTTGATACCGTTTGGGGACAGCCAAGGAGGCATCTGCAGGCAACAAAGGTAGGTGTGTGCTTGTGTGTGTGTTTCCTATGCAGATCCTAAGCCCAGTGTCACATGCAAGTAGGAGGAGTAAGAAGGGTTCCTGGCAAATCCGGGTTATGGATTGCATTTAAAAAGGCCCCGTGGGAGTGCAATGGGCCCCTGTCTTGCTGCTTAGCAATAATGGTATGGGTTTAGGTTCTGCTGTGTGTACTGGTGGTTGACTGCCCCCCAGCCCAGAGTGTGCATGGAAAATTGTCTGGCAGCCTCCCTGACAGCAAGCAGTGATAGTGCCCATGAAGGGCACCTTGTTGGGCCCGCCCCTTTCACGGTTATCGCTTCTCGGCCTTTTGGCTAAGATCAAGTGTCTTGCCCTAAGGTATTCGGGTACCCCTCTCCTCGGCCTTGTGGGATCGCCCAGGTTTATTGCCTGGGCTTCACCCACCTGCTGCTATTGGGGAGAGGGCTTAGTCCCAGGATAACGGGAAGGTGATCATCGGAGGACGGGTCTGCCGGAGAGGATGGCTAATGCGCCGAACGCTCCTAATACAGTACGGCTGTTTATCGAGGAGGAAAAGAGGAGTGCCTACGGGATTTTGCATGTCCAGCAGAAGGTCGTGGAGGGAGTGCTGAGGATGCCGCATGCTTCCATCTTCTGTGTCCAGGTCTTTCCCAGCCAAGGATTCTTTGACGTGACCTTCTACAACCTGGATGATCTCCGTACCTGTCTCTACCGGAGTAAGGAGAATGCTTCTCACCCTGACCTACAAGGGATCCGATTCATTTCCTGCGAGGCTCGGCCTAAGAAAGTTCCAGTGGTAGTGCATATGTACAACCCTTTTGTGCGGGATGAGGAGATCCAGACCTTTCTAAGAAGGTATTGTGTGTCTGTTTCTGGTGCGGAGAGGAAAAATAACATCCTGGGGACTTTCACAGGCATGAGACGTTTTTGGGTGGAGTTTAGGCCTGCCCCCGAGGGTGGTGCTGAAGGTTTTTGTCACCCCCCGCAGAACTTTGCGATAGGGAACAACAGGGGGTTTCTGCACTACCCGGGGATGCCAAGTTTTTGCCGGGACTGTTTTTGCTTTGGTCATACCAGAGAGAACTGTACAACCGGGCAGGTTTGCAGGAACTGCCACAAGCCTGATCACCGCACTGCAGACTGTCCCGAGAAACGCAAGTGTCATTTCTGTGGTTCTTCGGATCACCTGGCTAGGAGTTGCCCCACTTACCAGTCCGGGGCACCCCGATCATATGCAATGGCTCTTCGAGGTGGGACAGTTCCTGAGGACTCCAATGCTGCCAGGGCAGGCGATGCAGAGGTTAGCGTGCTGACCAGTGAAGCAGAGTCTGCCCCTGTTTTTCCTTCCATTTCTAGGTCTGTTCCGGATGCTTTGGTGGCAGAGGGGGAGAAGGCGGAGTCTGTTTCGGGGGCATCTGTTTCGGAGGCCTCTGATCCCCCAGAGGAGATGACTGTGGACAAAGAATCCTTGAAGAGAAAGATGCCGGTGGAAGAATCGGAGGATGACTGTCCGACTCCTCAGAGTCAAAGGATTGAGGACTTTCCTAGCCCGGGAAGGGAGGAGGCAGGTGGAGGGTCGTCATGTCAGATTGATTCTGACTCCTCTTTATCCTCCCTGGGCACAGGTTATTTGGAGGAATGTTCAGTCAAAAAATTGACAAAGACTCTTAAGTTTAAGGAAGGGGAGGCAAAAAATAAGGGTAGAGGTCGGGGAAAGGCTAGGCCTCCTTTTGATAATGCTTGATTTTGTATTTCCTTTTTTTCCTTCAAATGTTTGAATGAGTTTAACAATTGGTTCTCTAAATGTCCGCAGTATTAGATCTTTAGAAAGGAGATCCGCCATTTTTGATTTACTTTCTAGATATTCTTTTGATGTTCTAGGTCTCCAGGAGTGCTGCTTGGATGGGGAGCCAAATATCTCCTGGCCTTATGGGCAATCGGTATGGTCTGGTTCAATGGAACGTAATTCGGGGGTGGGGATTTTGTTCAAAAGTAATGAGTTTGTTGTTAAAAAAGTTGTCCATATTGTTCCGGGTAGGGTATTATTAGTGCATTTTATTTTCAGGGGTTTCACATATAAAGTAATTAATGTTTATGCTCCAACTGGGAGGAAGGAAAGAGGGGAGGTGTTTGAGAAATTATATTTCTTTTTGAGTGGGAGGGATGATGTGTTCCTTATAGGGGATTTCAATTGTATAATAACAGAGGGGGATAGGAGTAGTACTACGGTGGGTGGTGGGTCTGGTTTAGACAGTACTAGTAAGCAGCTTAAAGAGATTGTAAATTTATTTGGGTTAAAGGATTCCTTTGTTGCCCATAATGATGGTACTATCGGTTATACATATTTTTCTAACAATACAAGTTCGCGTATTGATTTCATTTTTGTCTCAAAACTAATGTCTGTTTCTAATTTCAGACGGAGGAGGTTACCGTTCACGGATCATGCCTGGATTGAGTGTGTGGTAAAAGGTGGTGGTCTAAGTGAGTATGGAAAGGGTGTTTGGAAGTTGAATGTGTCTTTATTGGATAATGAATGTGTATTACAAGAATATAGGGAGCGTTTTGATGGATGGGTGTTGAGGAAGGATGCATTTTATAGTGTGGTTGAGTGGTGGGAGTGGGTGAAGTTAGAGACTAAAAGGTTTTTTATTAAAAAAGGGTGTGAGAAAGGGAGGAAAGATAGAGAAGAGTATGAGAGATGGCAAAGAAGGTTAGAGTATTTGTATGAATTGAGGCGTTTGGGGATGAGTGTTGAGAAGGAGATTGAGGAAGCTCGTGGAAGTGTGAATGAGTGTCTGGAGAGGAATGGAAGGAAGATTATTGCACAGGCTAGGGTTGAAGTGAAAGAGAAGGATGAGAAATGTAGCAAATTTTTCTTTAAAAAGGCATTCAGTAAAAAAACTGAGATGATGAGTGTTTTTACGAATGATGGGGTAGAGGTCTTTGGTAAGGATGAGGTGTTAGAGGAAGTGTGGAAGTTTTATTCTGATTTATTCACGGAGAAGGAGCGGGACGTGACTCTAGAGGAGGAATGTTTGGGATATGTGGATAAGCGTTTGGATGAAATTGATGGGTTCTTTATGGAAGAGGATGTGAGGAAGAGTGAGGTGGAGGATGCTGTGAATGGGATGAAGAAAGGAAAGGTGGCAGGGAGTGATGGTTTGCCTGTGGAATTTTATCTTGTGTTTTGGGATATGTTAGGGGATTATGTATGGGAGGTGTGTAAGGAAGTACTTAGGAGAGGGAAGTTATCTAAAAGTATGAGTGAGAGTGTGACTGTGTTATTGTTTAAAAAAGGGGATAAGAGGGATCTTAAAAATTGGAGGCCTATAGCGCTCTTGAATTGTGATTACAAAATTATTGCTAAAGTTATTGCGAATAGGTTAAAGGATGTGATTGATTGTATGGTAGGTGAGGAGCAAATGTGTGCAGTGCCTGATCGTAGGATTTCTGAATGTCTGTTAGGTCTGAGGGATGTATTGTGGGACTGTAAAACTAGGAAGCAAGGTGTGGCTGTTGTTACGGTGGATTTTGAAAAAGCGTATGATAGGGTGGTGCAT